>NW_026907966.1:0-300000 GCF_033978785.1 Entelurus aequoreus | reverse complement strand
TTGCAAAGACACAAGTTAGTGTTTTTTTTTCAATATGACAGTTTAACTGTCATATTAAATATGAAAGTTATATAAACATAACTCCAAAACCAAACATGCATTATGTCTAAAAATGCCTGTAATATTGAATCTATGTGAGTTTTACTAGAATCAGGTATTTTGGTAAGGTTTACAAATACAAAAATTATGTTTTACTCATAATGACAGTATAACTGCCACAAACAATATGACAGTTTTTTCAAACATAACTCCTTAAACCACAAATGCAAAATGGCTAATATTGCCTGGAGAAATGTATCTTTGTGAGTTTTACTGGAAAAAAATATTTTGTAAGGTTTGCAAAAACAAAAAGTAGTTTTTTACTCAATATGACAATTATGTTCTTAGAATCCTGAGATAATGCGAAAAAAGCAATAAAAAAGTATTCCGTCATAATTCTTAAACCAAACATGCAAAATGTCTAAAAATGCCTGCAATATTGAATCCATGTGAGTTTTACTAGAATCAGTTGTTTTTGTAAGGTTTGCATATACAAAAAATAGGTTTTACTCACATGACAGTATACTGGCACACTCAATATGACAGTTATTAAACAAAACTAGTAAACCACACATGAACAATGGCTAATAATGCCTGAAATAATGCATCATTGGGAGTTTTACTCTAAACATATGCTTTTTTAAGGCTTGCAAAAACAAAAAGTAGTTTTTTACTCAATATGACAGTAATGTTCTTGGAATCCTGAGATAATGCGAAAAAAGCAATAAAAATGTATTCAAACATAACTCCTAAACAACACATGCAACATGGCTAATAAAGCCTAGAGACATGTATCTTTGTTAGTTTTACTAGAAAAAATATATTTTGTAAGGTTTGCAAAGACACAAGTTAGTTTTTTAAATTTAATACTACAGTATAACTGTCTTACTAAATATGAAAGTTATTTGAACATAACTCCAAAACCAAACATGCAATCTGTCTAAAAATGCATGATATAATGCATCCTCTTGAGTTTTACTCGAAACATGCTTTTTTTAAGGCTTGAAAACACAAAAAGTAGTTTTTTTACGTAATATGACAGTAATGTTTTTAGAATCCTTAGACAATGCGAAAAAAGCAATACAAATGTATTACAACATAATTCCTAAACCAACCATGCAAAATTCCTAATAATGCGTGAAAATTTTATCTTTGTGAATTTTACAAGAAAAATCATATTTTGTAAGGTTTGCAAAGACACAAGTTAATTTTTTTACTCAATATGACAGTATAGCTGTCATACTATATATGAAGGTTATATAAACATAATTTCAAAACCGAATATGCATATTGTCTAAAAATGCCTGTAATATTGTATCTATGTGAGTTTTACTAGAATCAGGTTTTTTTGTAAGGTTTGCAAATACAAAAGTTAGGTTTTACTCACCATGACAGTATACTTCCACACTCAATATGACAGTTTTTTAAATATATCTCCTAAACAACACATAAGAAATTGCTGAAAATGCCTGGAGAAATGTATCTTTGTTAGTTTTACTAGAATAATTATCTTTTGTACGGTTTGCAAAGACACAAGTTAGTTGTTTTACTCAATATGAATACATATGAAAGTTATATAAACATTACTCCAAAATTTAAACATGCAATATTCTAAAAATGCTGTAATATTGAATCTATGTGAGTTTCACCATAATCAGGTATTTTGGTAAGGTTTACAAATACAAAAAATAGGTGTTACTCATAATGACAGTTTTACTGCCACATTCAATACGACAGTTATTTAAACATAACTCTAAACCACACATGTAAAAAGGCTAATATTGCCTGGAAAATTTATCTTTGTGAGATTTACCGAAAAAAAATGTTTTGTAAGGTTTGTAAAGACACAAGTTAGTTTTTTTTAATGAAAGTTATATAAACATAACTCCAAAAGCAAACATGCCTAAAAATGCCTGTAATATGGTATTCATGTGAGTTTTACTAAAATCAGGTTTTTTTGTAAGGTTTGCAAATACAAAAATTTGGTTTTACTCACTATGACAGTATACTGCCACACTCAATATGATAGTTTTTTTAAACATAACTCCTAAACAACACATTAGAAATTGCTAAAAATGCCTGGAAAAATGTATCTTTGTTAGTTTTACTAGAATAATGATCTTTTGTATTGTTTGCAAAAACACAAGTTAGTTGTTTTACTCAATATGACTACATATGAAAGTTATATAAACATTACTCCAAAATTTAAACATGCAATATTCTAAAAATGCCTGTAATATTGAATCTATGTGAGTTTTACCAGAATCAGGTATTTTGTTAAGGTTTACAAATACAAAAATTAGGTGTTACTCATAATGACAGTTTTACTGCCACATTCAATGTGACAGTTATTTAAACATAACTCTAAACCACACATGTAAAATGGCTAATATTGCCTGGAAAATTTATCTTTGTGAGTTTTACCAAAAAAATATATTTTGTAAGGTTTGTAAAGACACAAGTTATTTTTTTTTACTCAATATGACAATATAACTGCCATACTAAATATGAAAGTTATATAAACATAACTCCAAAAGCAAACATGCCTAAAAATGCCTGTAATATTGTATTCATGTGAGTTTTACTAGAACCAGGTTTTTTTGTAAGGTTTGCAAATACACAAATTAGGTTTTACTCACTATGACAGTATACTGTCACACTCAATATGATAGTTTTTTAAACATAACTCCTAAACAACACATGCGAAATTGCTAATAATGCCTGGATAAATGCATCTTTGTTAGTTTTACTAGAATAATGATCTTTTGTAAGGTTTGCAAATACACAAGTTAGTTGTTTTACTCAATATGACTACTTATGAAAGTTATTTAACATTACTCCAAAATTTAAACATGCAATATGTCTAAAAATGCCTGTAATATTGAATCTATGTGAGTTTTACCAGAATCAGGTATTTTGGTAAGGTTTACAAATGCAAAAATTAGGTGTTACTTATAATGACAGTATTACTGCCACTTCAATATGACGTTATTTAAACATAACTCTTAAACCACACATGTAAAATGGCTAATATTGCCTGGAGAAATGTATCTTTGTGAGTTTTACTAAAAAAATATATTTTGTAAGGTTTGTAAAGATACAAGTTAGTTTTTTTTTACTCAATATGACAGTATAACTGTCATACTAAATATGAAAGTTAAAAAATATAACTCCAAAAGCAACCATGCATTATGTCTAAAAATGCCTGTAATATTGTATTCATGTGAGTTTAACTAGAATCAGTTGTTTTTGTAAGGTTTGCAAATACAAAATATGGGTTTTTCTCACTATGACAGTATACTGTCACACTCAATCTGACTGTTATTTAAACATAACTCCTAAACCACACATGCAAAATGGATAATAATGCCTGGAAAAATGTATCTTTGTAAGTTTTACTAGAAAAAATATATTTTGTAAGGTTTGCAAAGACACAAGTTAGTTGTTTTACTCAACATGACAGTATAACTGTCATACTAAATCCATCCATCCATCCATTTTCTTCCGCTTATCCGAGGTCGGGTTGCGGGGGCAGCAGCCTAATTAGAGAAGCCCAGACTTCCCTCTCCCCAGCCACTTTGTCCAGCTCTTCTCGGGGGATCCCGAGGCGTTCCCAGGCAAGCCGGGAGACATAGTCTTCCAAATGTGTCCTGGGTCTTCCCCATGGCCTCCTGCCGGTCAGACTTGCCCTAAACACCTCCCTAGGGAGGCGTTCGGGTGGCAACCTGAGCAGATGCCCGAACCACCTCATCTGTCTCCTCTCAATATGGAGGAGCAGCAGGTTTACTCCGAGTTCCTCCCAGATGACAGAGCTTCTCACCCTATCTCTAGGGAGAGACCCGCCACCCAGCGGAGGAAACTCATTTTGGCCGCTTGTACCCGTGATCTTGTCCTTTCGGTCATAACCCAAAGCTCATGACCATAGGTGACGATGGGAACGTAGATCGACCGGTGAATTGAGAGCTTTTCCTTCTGGCTCAGCTCCTTCTTCACCACTACGGATCGGTATAGCGTCCTCATTACTGAAGACGCCGCACCGATCCGCCTGTGGATCTTACGATCCACTGTTCCGTCACTCTTGAACAAGACTCTTAGGTACTTGAACTCCTCCACTTTGGGCAAGATCTCCTCCCCAACCCGTAGATGGCACTCCACCCTTTCCCGGGCGAGGTGCTGAGTCTCATCCCAGTCGCTTCACACTCGGCTGCAAACCGATCCAATGAGAGCTGAATATCCTGGCCAGTTGAAGCCATCAGGACCACATTATCTGCAAAAAGCAGAGACCTAATCCTGCAGCCACCAAACCGGATCCCCTCAACACCATGACTGTGCCTAGAAATTCTGTCCATAAAAGTTATGAACAGAATCGGGGACAAAGGGCAGTCCAACCCTCACTGGAAAGGGGTCCGACTTACTGCCGGCAGTGCGGACAAAGCTCTGACACTGATCATACAGGCAGCGACCCGCCACAATCAGACAGTCCGATACCCCATACTCTCTGAGCACTCCCCACAGGACTTCCCTGGATACGGTCGAATGCCTTCTCCAAGTCCACAAAGCATATGTAGACTGGTTAGGCAAACTCTCATGCACACTCAAGGACCCTGCCGAGAATATAGAGCTGGTCTAGAGTTCCACGACCAGGACGAAAACCACACTGTTCGTCCTGGATCCGAGGTTCGACTATCCGGCGTAGCCTCCTCTCCAGTACACATGAATAGACCTTACCGGGAAGGCTGAGGAGTGTGATCCACGATAATTGGAACACACTCTCCGGTTCCCCTTCTTAAAGAGAGGAACCACCACCCCGGTCTCCCAATCCAGAGGTACCGCCCCCAATGTCCACGCGATATTGCAGAGTCTTGTCAACCAAGACAGCCCCACAGCATCCAGAGCCTTAAGGATCTCATCCACCCCCGGGGCCTTGCCACCGAGGAGCGTTTTAACTACCTCAGCAACTTCAGCCCCAGAAATAGGAGAACCCACCACAGATTCCCCAGGCACTGCTTCATCATAGGAAGACATGTTGGTGGGATTGAGGAGGTTTTCGAAGTATTCCCTCCACCGATCCAGAACAGCCGCAGTAAAGGTCAGCAGCACACCATACACGGTGTTGACAGTGCACTGCTCCCCCCCCCAGATAGGCTCTTTCTTCAGTTTGACGGCTTCCCTCACTGCTGGTGTCCACCTGCGGGTTCTAGGATTACCGCCCCGACATGCACCAAATACCTTGAGGCCACAGCTCCAATCAGCCGCCTCAACAAGAGAGGCACGGAAAATGGTCCAGCACCTCCCTCGTGACATGTTCAAAGTTCAAAGTTCAAAGGGGCGGCGTGGCGAAGTTGGTAGAGTGGCCGTGCCAGCAATCGGAGGGTTGCTGGTTACTCGGGTTCAATCCCCACCTTCTACCATCCTAGTCACGTCCGTTTTGTCCTTGAAGGTAGAAAAGCGCTATACAAGTATAACCCATTCATCATTATCATATAAAGTTCTTCCGGAGGTGGGAATTGAACATCTCTCTGACAGGAGACTCTGCTAGGTGTTCCCAGCAGACCATCACAATGCATTTGGGCCTGCCAGGTCTCTCCGGCATCCTCCCCCACCATCGGAGCCAGCTCACCACCAGGCTGTGATCGGTAGAAAGCTCTGCCCCTCTCGTCACCCGAGTGTCCAAAACATGAGGCCGCAAATCCGATGACACAACTACAAAGTCATTCATAGAAGTGCGGCCGAGGGTGTCCTGGTGCCAAGTGCACATATGGACACCCTTATGTTTGAACATTGTGTTTGTTATGGACAATCCGTGACGAGTACAAAAGTCCAATAACAAAGCACCACTTGGGTTCAGATCCGGGTGGCCATTTTTCCCAATCACGCCTCTCCAGTTTTCACTGTCGTTGCCAACATGAGCGTTGAACCCCCCCAGCAGAACAAGGGAATAACCCGAGGGAGCACTCTTCCCTCAAGGGAATCCAAAGAAGTGGTTACTCTGAGCTGCTGTTTGGTGCGTAAACACAAACAACAGTCAGGACCCGTCCCCCAACCCGAAGGCGGAGGGAAGCTACCATCTCGTCTACTGTGTTAAAGTCCAACGTGCAGACTTTGAGCCGGGGGGGCAACAAGAATTTCCACCCCAGCCTGTCGCCTCTCATTGCTTGCAATGCCAGAGTGGAATGCCCCAGAGAGAACAGGTTCCAGAGCCCTTGCTGTGCGTAGAAGTGAGTCCAACTACATCTAGCCGGAACTTCTCCTTCCCTCCCAGCGAGGTGACATTCCACGTCTCAGGAGCTAGCTTATGTTGCCGATGATTGGACCGCCAAGTGCCCTGCCTTCGGCTGCTGCCCAGCTCACACTGCACCCGACCTCGATGACCCAGCCCATGAGTGATGAGCCCATTGGAGGGGGGACCCACATTGCCTCTTCGAGCTGAGCCTGCGCCCCATGGGCTCACCATCGTGCCCCACCTCTGGGCCTGGCTCCAGAGGGGAGCCCCGGTGACCCGCGTCCGGGCGAGGAAAAATCTAGGTCCTCGATTTGTACTTCTCATAAAGGTCTTTGAGCTGCTTTTTTTCTGATCCCTCACCTAGGACCTGTTTGTCTGGGAGACCCTACCAGGGGGCATAAAAGCCCAAGTACCGATGGATGGACGAGCGATAACCTGCTGCCACCTGGCCGCCGCAGCTAAATCCAACCTACTGGTGGGTTTTTGATAACAAGGTAATTCCCGTGCAATCAGAGTCACTTGGAACTTTAAATTTGTGGAGCCACTCCCAATTTGTCTTGGTCAGAATGAATCAGGCAAAGAATGTTTTCTACAATATGTGCCAGTGAAAAACACCATTGAGTCACTGTTATCCTTAAAGTCTGTGAGGGAGCAAATACAGCAAGTAAAAACTAGAATCCAACCTGATAATGTTATTCAGGATTTGTGGGATGGCACACATATTAAAAAGAACATGCTGCTCAAAGACAAGACCTCCTCCATAGGCATAATTCTTTTTCAAGATTCCTTTGAAGTGGCAAATCCACTAGGGTCTGGAAGGAAAAAGCACAAGATTGTCAACAAGCTGTCCAACCACTCTGGTCGCTTTGGTGTAGAACACATTAAAGCCTTCTACAGAAAGCTAGGAGTATCCAACAATGATTTCAAATTAGAAATTGTCACAGCTGATGAGGTGCTTAAAAAATTGAGCGCGCTCCACCCAAACAAGGTGGAGCGCGCCTTGTCTGGGTGGGAGAAGGTGTAATTCTCGCGCCAGGCCGTACCCATATCCGCAGCAGGTCTCCAAGGTGAACAGCCTCTGGCATGTTAGAACAAGTTTATTAGCTGAATATTATCCACTTGATAATATTCCCTTCAGATTCCTCAGGGAATCTTCCTCCATCATTGCCCCAATCATCACGCACATAATAAACCTCTCAATTTCACACGGCCAAGTACAAAAAGATTTTAAGAGAGCAAGAGTAACTCCCCTCTTTGAAAAAGGAAGCAAATTGGAACCTGGCAACTACCGACCTGTTTCTATTCTCAGTTCCATTTCGAAAGTAATGGAAAAAATAGTTTATGAACAGGTCGATAGTTGCCTTGCCACTAATAAACTCATATACAAATTCCAATCCGGCTTCAGAACTAACCACTCCACTGACACATGCCTTCTCTATCCGACTGACCACATCAAACATGAGGTGGACACGGGCAAATACTGCGGCATGGTCATGCTGGACCTTCTGAAGGCATTTGACACCGTTCACCACGCTATACTGTTGGATAAGCTCAGAGCAATCGGATTTAACAAAACCTCATCGAGCTGGATGCAATCTTACTGAGGGGAGAGAACAGGTTGTAGAGGTGAACGGCACCCCCCCCCCCCCCCCCTACATAAACGACTTGTCATCGGCATGCGAGTGTGAATTGTTCTTGTTTGCGAATGACTCGGCCTTGCTGGTATTAGACAGGGACAAGTCACAGGTGGAGAAAATCCTCAGTGCTGAACTCTGTAGAACTTGCACCTGGCTCGCTGACAACAAGCTATCCATACACTTGGTAAAACGGAATCCATCCTGTTTGGGTCCCACATCAACCTTAAGAAAGTCAATGACTTCACTATAAACGTGGGTGTCATTGTTATCACCAGGAAGGATGAGGTCACCAACCTAGGTTCCATTCTAGAGGCTAATCTTTCCTGCGATAAAATGGCAACCAAGGTAATCAAAAAGGTCAACCAACGAACAAGATTTCTCTATAGAATCTCCTCTCTGGGCAACAAAAGCACCATGAGGATTCTGGCGGGAACTCTCTGTAACCCTTTTTGGATTACGCATGCACCTCCTGGTACCCTAGTACCTCCAAAACCCTCAAATCTAAACTCCAAACATCCCAGAAAAAGCCAGTCAGATTACTTCTAGACCTCCACCCCAGATCCCACCTCACTCCTACCCACTTCTCCAAAGTGGGCTGGCTCAGGGTGGAGGACAGAGTAAAACAACTTGCACTGAGCCTAGTCTATAAAATCCGCTACACCTCCCTGATACCAAAGTACATGTCAAACTACTTCCTTAACGTAAATGACTGCCATAACCACAACACCAGGGGGAGCTCCACTAACCACGTTAAACCCAGATTCCGATCTAACAAAGGTCTTAACTCATTCTCTTTCTATGCCAAATCAATGTGGAATGCGCTCCCAACAGGTATAAAAGAAAGGGCATCTCTAACCTCCTTCAAAACCGCAATAAAAGTACACTTCCAGGCAGCTACAACCCTAAACTAACACCCTCCCCGGATTGTTAATAATCAAATGTAAACAATCTTATGGCTTCTGATCTCTCTCTCTCTCTCTCTTCTTCTCTCTCTCTCTCACTCTCTCTCTCTCTCTCTCTCTCTCTCTCTCTGCCTCTCTCTCTCTCTCTATGTCCACTGTACATATCCTACCAAGTCAGACCTACACTGTACCAATATCCATTTCTCTGTTCTCAATTGTTGATGACTGATGATAAATGATAATGATAAATGGGTTATACTTGTATAGCGCTTTTCTACCTTCAAGGTACTCAAAGCGCTTTGACAGTATTTCCACATTTACCCATTCACACACACATTCACACACTGATGGCGGGAGCTGCCATGCAAAGCGCTAACCAGCAGCCATCAGAGGCAAAGGGTGAAGTGTCTTGCCCAAGGACACCACGGACGTGACTAGGAAGGTAGAAGGTGGGAGTTGAACCCCAGTAACCAGCAACACTCCGATTGCTGGCACAGCCACTCTATCAACTTCGCCACGCCGTCCGTGATAACAACCAAACCTAACACCCCACTCCCCCTCCACATCGTTGTTCCATCCATCCATCCATCCATCCATCCATCTTCTTCCGCTTATCTGAGGTCGGGTCGCGGGGGCACCAGCCACTTCGTCCAGCTCTTCCCGGGGGATCCTGAGGCGTTCCCAGGCCAGCCGGGAGACATAGTCTTCTCAACGTGTCCTGGGTCTTCCCCGTGGCCTCCTACCGGTCGGATGTGCCCTAACACCTCCCAAGGATGCGTTCGGGTGGCATCCTGACCAGATGCCCGAACCACCTCATCTGGCTCCTCTCGATGTGGAGGAGCAGCGGCTTTACTTTGAGCTCCTCCCGGATGGCAGAGCTTCTCACCCTATCTCTAAGGGAGAGCTCCGCCACCCGGCGGAGGAAACTCATTTCGGCCGCTTGTACCCGTGATGTTGTCCTTTCGGTCATAACCCAAAGCTCATGACCATAGGTGAGGATGGGAATGTAGATCGACCGGTAAATTGAGAGCTTTGCCTTCCGGCTCAGCTCCTTCTTCACCACAACGGATCTATACAGCGTCCGCATTACTGAAGACGCCGCACCGATCCCCCTGTCGATCTCACGATCCACTCTTCCCTCACTCGTCAACAAGACTCCGAGGTACTTGAACTCCTCCACTTGGGGAAGGGTCTCCTCCGCAACCCGGAGATGCCACTCCACCCTTTTCCGGGCGAGAACCATGGACTCGGACTTGGAGGTGCTGATTCTCATCCCAGTCGCTTCACACTCAGCTGCGAACCGATCCAGTGAGAGCTGAAGATCCTGGCCAGATGAAGCCATCAGGACCACATCATCTGCAAAAAGCAGAGACCTAATCCTGCAGCCACCAAAACAGATCCCCTCAACGCCTTGACTGCGCCTAGAAATTCTGTCCATAAAAGTTATGAACAGAATCGGTGACGAAGGGCAGCCTTGGCATAGTCCAACACTCACTGGAAACGTGTCCGACTTACTGCCGGCAATGCGGACCAAACTCTGGCACTGATCATACAGGGAGCGGACCGCCACAATCAGACAGTCCGATACCCCATACTCTCTGAGCACTCCCCACAGGGCTTCCGAAGGCACACGGTCGAATGTCTTCTCCAAGTCCACAAAACACATGTAGACTGGTTGGGCAAACTCCCATGCACCCTCAAGGACTCTGCCGAGAGTATAGAGCTGGTCCACAGTTCCACGACCAGGACGAAAACCACACTGTTCCTCCTGAATCCTTACCGGGAAGGCTGAGGAGTGTGAACCCACAATAGTTAGAACACACCCTCCGGTTCCCCTTCTTAAAGAGGCCAAGGCCAAGCGGTGTGCGGCTTCGGCGGTCGCGGAAGCAAAAACTCGGACATGGGAGGAGTTCGGGGAAGCCATGGAAAACGACTTCCGGACGGCTTTGAAGCAATTCTGGACCACCATCCGCCGCCTCAGGAAGGGGAAGCAGTGCACTATCAACACCGTGTATGGTGAGGATGGTGTTCTGCTGACCTCGACTGCGGATGTTGTGGATCGGTGGAGGGAATACTTCGAAGACCTCCTCAATCCCACCAACACGTCTTCCTATGAGGAAGCAGTGCCTGGGGAATCTGTGGTGGGCTCTCCTATTTCTGGGGCTGAGGTTGCTGAGGTAGTTAAAAAGCTCCTCGGTGGCAAGGCCCCGGGGGTGGATGAGTTCCTTAAGGCTCTGGATGCTGTGGGGCTGTATTGGTTGACAAGACTCTGCAGCATCGCGTGGACATCGGGGGCTGTAGCTCTGGATTGGCAGACCGGGGTGGTGGTTCCTCTCTTTAAGACGGATTGTAAAATAATGTAAATAATTCAATGTGATTATCTTGTGTGATGTCTGTATTATGATAATAGTATATATCTGGTAGTGTATATCTGTATCATGAATCAATTTAAGTGGACCCTGACTTAAACAAGTTGAAAAACTTATTCGGGTGTTACCATTTAGTGGTCAATTGTACGGAATATGTACTTCACTGTGCAACTTACTAATAAAAGTCTCAATCAATCAATCAATCAAAGTCCGGCCTTCATGCCAAGAGCGAAAAAAATCTCTAATGTGAGTGACTTCATTAGATACTTTGCTCGCCGGGAAATAGTAGCAACAGGACTACTGCAATTTAACGACAAGCCTCAAAATTTCAGAGCTTGGAAACGCTCCTTTAAAAATGCAATTGGACGGCGTGGCGAAGTTGGTAGAGTGGCTGTGCCAGCAATCGGAGTGTTGCTGGTTACTGGGGTTCAATTCCCACCTTCTACCTTCCTAGTCACGTCCGTTGTGTCCTTGGGCAAGACACTTCACCCTTTGCTTCTGATGGCTGCTGGTTAGCGCCTTGCATGGCAGCTCCCGCCATCAGTGTGTGAATGTGTGTGTGAATGGGTAAATGTGGAAATACTGTCAAAGCGCTTTGAGTACCTTGAAGGTAGAAAAGCGCTGTACAAGTATAACCCATTTATCATTTAATGGATTAGATGGAGTGAGGAGATGGACTTGATGTTAAAGTGGCTTGGCAAATAATCCTCTGAACACGTAGAACAAATTAGAGCCATACACATTAACAACCGGGCAGCACAGTGGCAGAGGGGTTAGTGCGTCTGCCTCACAATACGAAGGTCCTATATAGTCCTGGGTTCAATCCCGGGCTCGGGATCTTTCTGTGTGGAGTTTGCATGTTCTCCCCGTGACTGCGTGGGTTCCCTCCGGGTACTCCGGCTTCCTCCCACCTCCAAAGACATGCACCTGGGGATAGGTTGATTGGCAACACTAAATTGGCCCTAGAGTGTGAATGTGAGTGTGAATGTTGTCTGTCTATCTGTGTTGGCCCTACGGTGAAGTGGCGACTTGTCCAGGGTGTACCCCGCCTTCCGCCCGATTGTAGCTGAGATAGGCTCCAGCGCCCCCCGCGACCCCAAAAGGGGAAGAAAATGGATGGATGGATGGATGGATGGACATTAACAACCCAACCAAAGGTCTCAATATGATGTGGGACAGGCTTGAGCAATGTTATGGCTCAGCTGAAGTGATTGAGGATAATTTCTTCAAACGACTTGATATGTTCCCCCAAATCACATTCAAAGACTACACAAACTAAGGAAGTTTAGTGACCTGCTCATGGAAATGCAAAGTGCTAAAGCTGAAGGAGACCTTCCTGGTCTTGCGTTTATGGATACCGCAAAGGATTAAATCCAACTGTGCAGAAACTTCCCTTCAATTTGCAAGAAAGGTGGACCACAGTAGGAGCTAAATACAAATGCACACAACGTGTCCCCTTCCCACCATTCAATGTTTTTGTAGACTTTGTAAAGCAAGAAGCTAACTCAAGAAATTACCCAAGCTTTAACTTTACATCGTTCGCTGACGTACCCAAACTCGACAAACTGCCTTGGAGAGCATATAAACAAAAATAAATTTCAGTGCACAAAACTGATGTCTCCCGTTACAATTTAGATACACAAAAAAGGCAAACAAAGCTGTTAACAGCGACAAGCTTTGCCCAATTCACATGAAACCTCATCCCCTCTCGAAGTGCAGATCATTTCGAATGAAAACACTCGATGATCGAAAAGCATTCTTAAAAGAGAACCACATTTGCTTCAAATGCTGTTCTTCATCTACACACAATGCAAATAACTGTATGGTCAAGATACAGTGCTCTGTGTCTTGATGAAAAACACTGCACTGCTCTTCACCCAGGACCAGCACCCTGGTTTAAAGAAACTGAACCTGCAGCAGAGTATGGCGGGGAGAGTGACTCCACTAAGTCGGAGGAGATCACGTCCAAGTGCACACAGGTTTGTGGCGTGAACGAAGCAGGCAGATCCTGCTCTAAAATTAGTCTTGTTAAAGTGTACTGCTGGGTACACTTTAACAATCATGGATTGTTCAGGATGGCCTGCTGGCCATCCTGAACAAGCAGTAAGGCTCTATGCCATCCATGATGAACAAAGTAACAGGTCGTTAGTATGTCCTGAGTTTTTTTGAATTGTTCAATGACCGTGGCCCTAGTTCCCCTTACTCACTAAGGACATGTGCTGGTACTAAAAAAGCAATGGGCAGGAGAGCTACAGGATATGTAGTGGCAGCCTTGGATGGTTCAGTCCACATCCCATTGCCTAGCCTCATTGAATGTATAAATATCCCAAACGATAGAGATGCAATTCCCACACCCAGTGCAGCTATGCAACACAGTCACCTAAAGTCAGTAGCTCACCTTATCCCTGACCTGGACTCTAATGCCCCTATACTCATGCTTCTCGGACGGGATGTTATTAGAGTTCACAAAGTCCATAAACAGATAAGTGGCCCGAGCAACTATGCACAAAAATTGGACCTCGGGTGGGTCATAGTAGGAAACGTGTGTTTAGGTGATGTCCACAAAACTCTCGCTGTGAAGACGCTGTTCACAAATACAACTGAGAAGGGGCGTCCTACAATGTTTGAGCTATGCCCCAATGTATTTAATGTAATAGCGAGACATTGTGAGATACAAGTTCCATTCAGCTTCAGCACTCAACTTGTGGAGAGCGCTTGTGAACATGATCATTTAGGATGTAATGTGTTCAAACAAACCAGACAATTACATCGCAGGACAAAGCCTTCTTGAAAATAATGGAAGAAGGACTACAAAAGGACATAGTGAATACATTTGCATAGCAGTTTTTAAAAACAGTTTTATACTGGAACCATTAGCTGCCAGTAGGTTACTGTATTTAAATGGTGAAATTTCTTAGTGTGAGATAATGCGAAAAAAGCAATAAAAAATGACTCAAACACAACTCCTAAACCAAACATGCAAAATGTCTAAAAATACCTGCAATATTGAATCTATGTGAGTTTGACTGGAATCAGTTGTTTTTGTAAGGTTTGCAAATACAAAAATTAGGTTTTACACATAATGACAGTATAACTGCCACACTCAATATGAAACCACACATGAAAAATGTCTAATAATGAATTAAGAAATGTATCTTTGTGAGTTTTACTAGAAACATTTCTTTTGTAAGGCTTGCAAACACAAAAAGTAGTTTTTTACTCAATATGACAATAATGTTCTTAGAATCCTGAGATAATGCGAAAAAAGCCATAAAAATGTATTCCAGCATAATTCCTAAACCAAACATGCAAAATGTCTAAAAATGAATGAAGAAATGTATTTTTGTGAGTTTTACTAGAAACATTTTCTTTTGTAAGGTTTGCAAAGACATCAATTATTTTTTTTTACTCAATATGACAGTTTATCTGCCACGCTCAATATGTAAGTTATTTAAACATAACTCCTAAACTACACATGAAAAATTGCTAATAATGCCTCAAATGATGCATTCTTGTGAGTTTTGCTCGAAACATATGCTTTTTTAAGGCTTGCAAACACAAAAAGTAATTTTTTACTCAATATGATAATAATGTTCTTAGAATCCTGAGATAATGCGAAAAAAGCAATAAAAATGTATTCCATCATTATTCTTAAACCAAACATGCAAAATGTCTAAAATTGCCTGTAATATTGAATCCATTTGAGTTTTACTAGAATCAGATAATCTTTTGTAATGTTTGCAAATACAAAAATTAGGTTTTACTCACTATGACAGTTTAACTGCCGCACTCAATATGTAAGTTATTTAAACATAACTAGTAAACCACCAATGCAAAATGGCTAAAAATGCCTGAAATAATGCATCATTGGGAGTTTTACTCTAAACATATGCTTTTTTAAAGCCTGCAAACACAAAAAGTAGTTTTTTACTCAATATGACTGTAATGTTCTTAGAATCCTGAGATAATGCAGAAAAA
Organism: Entelurus aequoreus; assembly: GCF_033978785.1. Taxonomy (NCBI): domain Eukaryota; kingdom Metazoa; phylum Chordata; class Actinopteri; order Syngnathiformes; family Syngnathidae; genus Entelurus; species Entelurus aequoreus. Next base: position 284,852 of record NW_026907966.1, on the reverse strand, counting down.
TGCAATAAAAGTGTATTCAAACATAACTCCTAAACAACAGATGCAAAATGGCTAATTATACCTGGAGATATGTATCTTTGTTAGTTTTACTAGAAAAATAAACTTTTGTAAGGTTTGCAAAGACACAAGTTAGTGTTTTTTTTTCAATATGACAGTTTAACTGTCATATTAAAAATGAAAGTTATATAAACATAACTCCAAAACCAAACATGCATTATGTCTAAAAATGCCTGTAATATTGAATCTATGTGAGTTTTACTAGAATCAGGTATTTTGGTAAGGTTTACAAATACAAAAATTATGTTTTACTCATAATGACAGTATAACTGCCACAAACAATATGACAGTTTTTTCAAACATAACTCCTTAAACCACAAATGCAAAATGGCTAATATTGCCTGGAGAAATGTATCTTTGTGAGTTTTACTGGAAAAAAATATTTTGTAAGGTTTGCAAAAACAAAAAGTAGTTTTTTACTCAATATGACAATTATGTTCTTAGAATCCTGAGATAATGCGAAAAAAGCAATAAAAAAGTATTCCGTCATAATTCTTAAACCAAACATGCAAAATGTCTAAAAATGCCTGCAATATTGAATCCATGTGAGTTTTACTAGAATCAGTTGTTTTTGTAAGGTTTGCATATACAAAAAATAGGTTTTACTCACATGACAGTATACTGGCACACTCAATATGACAGTTATTAAACAAAACTAGTAAACCACACATGAACAATGGCTAATAATGCCTGAAATAATGCATCATTGGGAGTTTTACTCTAAACATATGCTTTTTTAAGGCTTGCAAAAACAAAAAGTAGTTTTTTACTCAATATGACAGTAATGTTCTTGGAATCCTGAGATAATGCGAAAAAAGCAATAAAAATGTATTCAAACATAACTCCTAAACAACACATGCAACATGGCTAATAAAGCCTAGAGACATGTATCTTTGTTAGTTTTACTAGAAAAAATATATTTTGTAAGGTTTGCAAAGACACAAGTTAGTTTTTTAAATTTAATACTACAGTATAACTGTCTTACTAAATATGAAAGTTATTTGAACATAACTCCAAAACCAAACATGCAATCTGTCTAAAAATGCATGATATAATGCATCCTCTTGAGTTTTACTCGAAACATGCTTTTTTTAAGGCTTGAAAACACAAAAAGTAGTTTTTTTACGTAATATGACAGTAATGTTTTTAGAATCCTTAGACAATGCGAAAAAAGCAATACAAATGTATTACAACATAATTCCTCAACCAACCATGCAAAATTCCTAATAATGCGTGAAAATTTTATCTTTGTGAATTTTACAAGAAAAATCATATTTTGTAAGGTTTGCAAAGACACAAGTTAATTTTTTTACTCAATATGACAGTATAGCTGTCATACTATATATGAAGTTTATATAAACATAATTTCAAAACCGAATATGCATATTGTCTAAAAATGCCTGTAATATTGTATGTTTTACTAGAATCAGGTTTTTTTGTAAGGTTTGCAAATACAAAAGTTAGGTTTTACTCACCATGACAGTATACTTCCACACTCAATATGACAGTTTTTTAAATATATCTCCTAAACAACACATAAGAAATTGCTGAAAATGCCTGGAGAAATGTATCTTTGTTAGTTTTACTAGAATAATTATCTTTTGTACGGTTTGCAAAGACACAAGTTAGTTGTTTTACTCAATATGAATACATATGAAAGTTATATAAACATTACTCCAAAATTTAAACATGCAATATTCTAAAAATGCTGTAATATTGAATCTATGTGAGTTTCACCATAATCAGGTATTTTGGTAAGGTTTACAAATACAAAAAATAGGTGTTACTCATAATGACAGTTTTACTGCCACATTCAATACGACAGTTATTTAAACATAACTCTAAACCACACATGTAAAAAGGCTAATATTGCCTGGAAAATTTATCTTTGTGAGATTTACCGAAAAAAAATGTTTTGTAAGGTTTGTAAAGACACAAGTTAGTTTTTTTTAATGAAAGTTATATAAACATAACTCCAAAAGCAAACATGCCTAAAAATGCCTGTAATATGGTATTCATGTGAGTTTTACTAAAATCAGGTTTTTTTTGTAAGGTTTGCAAATACAAAAATTTGGTTTTACTCACTATGACAGTATACTGCCACACTCAATATGATAGTTTTTTTAAACATAACTCCTAAACAACACATTAGAAATTGCTAAAAATGCCTGGAAAAATGTATCTTTGTTAGTTTTACTAGAATAATGATCTTTTGTATTGTTTGCAAAAACACAAGTTAGTTGTTTTACTCAATATGACTACATATGAAAGTTATATAAACATTACTCCAAAATTTAAACATGCAATATTCTAAAAATGCCTGTAATATTGAATCTATGTGAGTTTTACCAGAATCAGGTATTTTGTTAAGGTTTACAAATACAAAAATTAGGTGTTACTCATAATGACAGTTTTACTGCCACATTCAATGTGACAGTTATTTAAACATAACTCTAAACCACACATGTAAAATGGCTAATATTGCCTGGAAAATTTATCTTTGTGAGTTTTACCAAAAAAATATATTTTGTAAGGTTTGTAAAGACACAAGTTATTTTTTTTTACTCAATATGACAATATAACTGCCATACTAAATATGAAAGTTATATAAACATAACTCCAAAAGCAAACATGCCTAAAAATGCCTGTAATATTGTATTCATGTGAGTTTTACTAGAACCAGGTTTTTTTGTAAGGTTTGCAAATACACAAATTAGGTTTTACTCACTATGACAGTATACTGTCACACTCAATATGATAGTTTTTTAAACATAACTCCTAAACAACACATGCGAAATTGCTAATAATGCCTGGATAAATGCATCTTTGTTAGTTTTACTAGAATAATGATCTTTTGTAAGGTTTGCAAATACACAAGTTAGTTGTTTTACTCAATATGACTACTTATGAAAGTTATTTAACATTACTCCAAAATTTAAACATGCAATATGTCTAAAAATGCCTGTAATATTGAATCTATGTGAGTTTTACCAGAATCAGGTATTTTGGTAAGGTTTACAAATGCAAAAATTAGGTGTTACTTATAATGACAGTATTACTGCCACTTCAATATGACGTTATTTAAACATAACTCTTAAACCACACATGTAAAATGGCTAATATTGCCTGGAGAAATGTATCTTTGTGAGTTTTACTAAAAAAATATATTTTGTAAGGTTTGTAAAGATACAAGTTAGTTTTTTTTTACTCAATATGACAGTATAACTGTCATACTAAATATGAAAGTTAAAAAATATAACTCCAAAAGCAACCATGCATTATGTCTAAAAATGCCTGTAATATTGTATTCATGTGAGTTTAACTAGAATCAGTTGTTTTTGTAAGGTTTGCAAATACAAAATATGGGTTTTTCTCACTATGACAGTATACTGTCACACTCAATCTGACTGTTATTTAAACATAACTCCTAAACCACACATGCAAAATGGATAATAATGCCTGGAAAAATGTATCTTTGTAAGTTTTACTAGAAAAAATATATTTTGTAAGGTTTGCAAAGACACAAGTTAGTTGTTTTACTCAACATGACAGTATAACTGTCATACTAAATCCATCCATCCATCCATTTTCTTCCGCTTATCCGAGGTCGGGTTGCGGGGGCAGCAGCCTAATTAGAGAAGCCCAGACTTCCCTCTCCCCAGCCACTTTGTCCAGCTCTTCTCGGGGGATCCCGAGGCGTTCCCAGGCAAGCCGGGAGACATAGTCTTCCAAATGTGTCCTGGGTCTTCCCCATGGCCTCCTGCCGGTCAGACTTGCCCTAAACACCTCCCTAGGGAGGCGTTCGGGTGGCAACCTGAGCAGATGCCCGAACCACCTCATCTGTCTCCTCTCAATATGGAGGAGCAGCAGGTTTACTCCGAGTTCCTCCCAGATGACAGAGCTTCTCACCCTATCTCTAGGGAGAGACCCGCCACCCAGCGGAGGAAACTCATTTTGGCCGCTTGTACCCGTGATCTTGTCCTTTCGGTCATAACCCAAAGCTCATGACCATAGGTGACGATGGGAACGTAGATCGACCGGTGAATTGAGAGCTTTTCCTTCTGGCTCAGCTCCTTCTTCACCACTACGGATCGGTATAGCGTCCTCATTACTGAAGACGCCGCACCGATCCGCCTGTGGATCTTACGATCCACTGTTCCGTCACTCTTGAACAAGACTCTTAGGTACTTGAACTCCTCCACTTTGGGCAAGATCTCCTCCCCAACCCGTAGATGGCACTCCACCCTTTCCCGGGCGAGGTGCTGAGTCTCATCCCAGTCGCTTCACACTCGGCTGCAAACCGATCCAATGAGAGCTGAATATCCTGGCCAGTTGAAGCCATCAGGACCACATTATCTGCAAAAAGCAGAGACCTAATCCTGCAGCCACCAAACCGGATCCCCTCAACACCATGACTGTGCCTAGAAATTCTGTCCATAAAAGTTATGAACAGAATCGGGGACAAAGGGCAGTCCAACCCTCACTGGAAAGGGGTCCGACTTACTGCCGGCAGTGCGGACAAAGCTCTGACACTGATCATACAGGCAGCGACCCGCCACAATCAGACAGTCCGATACCCCATACTCTCTGAGCACTCCCCACAGGACTTCCCTGGATACGGTCGAATGCCTTCTCCAAGTCCACAAAGCATATGTAGACTGGTTAGGCAAACTCTCATGCACACTCAAGGACCCTGCCGAGAATATAGAGCTGGTCTAGAGTTCCACGACCAGGACGAAAACCACACTGTTCGTCCTGGATCCGAGGTTCGACTATCCGGCGTAGCCTCCTCTCCAGTACACATGAATAGACCTTACCGGGAAGGCTGAGGAGTGTGATCCACGATAATTGGAACACACTCTCCGGTTCCCCTTCTTAAAGAGAGGAACCACCACCCCGGTCTCCCAATCCAGAGGTACCGCCCCCAATGTCCACGCGATATTGCAGAGTCTTGTCAACCAAGACAGCCCCACAGCATCCAGAGCCTTAAGGATCTCATCCACCCCCGGGGCCTTGCCACCGAGGAGCGTTTTAACTACCTCAGCAACTTCAGCCCCAGAAATAGGAGAACCCACCACAGATTCCCCAGGCACTGCTTCATCATAGGAAGACATGTTGGTGGGATTGAGGAGGTTTTCGAAGTATTCCCTCCACCGATCCAGAACAGCCGCAGTAAAGGTCAGCAGCACACCATACACGGTGTTGACAGTGCACTGCTCCCCCCCCCCAGATAGGCTCTTTCTTCAGTTTGACGGCTTCCCTCACTGCTGGTGTCCACCTGCGGGTTCTAGGATTACCGCCCCGACATGCACCAAATACCTTGAGGCCACAGCTCCAATCAGCCGCCTCAACAAGAGAGGCACGGAAAATGGTCCAGCACCTCCCTCGTGACATGTTCAAAGTTCAAAGTTCAAAGGGGCGGCGTGGCGAAGTTGGTAGAGTGGCCGTGCCAGCAATCGGAGGGTTGCTGGTTACTCGGGTTCAATCCCCACCTTCTACCATCCTAGTCACGTCCGTTTTGTCCTTGAAGGTAGAAAAGCGCTATACAAGTATAACCCATTCATCATTATCATATAAAGTTCTTCCGGAGGTGGGAATTGAACATCTCTCTGACAGGAGACTCTGCTAGGTGTTCCCAGCAGACCATCACAATGCATTTGGGCCTGCCAGGTCTGTCCGGCATCCTCCCCCACCATCGGAGCCAGCTCACCACCAGGCTGTGATCGGTAGAAAGCTCTGCCCCTCTCGTCACCCGAGTGTCCAAAACATGAGGCCGCAAATCCGATGACACAACTACAAAGTCATTCATAGAAGTGCGGCCGAGGGTGTCCTGGTGCCAAGTGCACATATGGACACCCTTATGTTTGAACATTGTGTTTGTTATGGACAATCCGTGACGAGTACAAAAGTCCAATAACAAAGCACCACTTGGGTTCAGATCCGGGTGGCCATTTTTCCCAATCACGCCTCTCCAGTTTTCACTGTCGTTGCCAACATGAGCGTTGAACCCCCCCAGCAGAACAAGGGAATAACCCGAGGGAGCACTCTTCCCTCAAGGGAATCCAAAGAAGTGGTTACTCTGAGCTGCTGTTTGGTGCGTAAACACAAACAACAGTCAGGACCCGTCCCCCAACCCGAAGGCGGAGGGAAGCTACCATCTCGTCTACTGTGTTAAAGTCCAACGTGCAGACTTTGAGCCGGGGGGGCAACAAGAATTTCCACCCCAGCCTGTCGCCTCTCATTGCTTGCAATGCCAGAGTGGAATGCCCCAGAGAGAACAGGTTCCAGAGCCCTTGCTGTGCGTAGAAGTGAGTCCAACTACATCTAGCCGGAACTTCTCCTTCCCTCCCAGCGAGGTGACATTCCACGTCTCAGGAGCTAGCTTATGTTGCCGATGATTGGACCGCCAAGTGCCCTGCCTTCGGCTGCTGCCCAGCTCACACTGCACCCGACCTCGATGACCCAGCCCATGAGTGGTGAGCCCATTGGAGGGGGGACCCACATTGCCTCTTCGAGCTGAGCCTGCGCCCCATGGGCTCACCATCGTGCCCCACCTCTGGGCCTGGCTCCAGAGGGGAGCCCCGGTGACCCGCGTCCGGGCGAGGAAAAATCTAGGTCCTCGATTTGTACTTCTCATAAAGGTCTTTGAGCTGCTTTTTTTCTGATCCCTCACCTAGGACCTGTTTGTCTGGGAGACCCTACCAGGGGGCATAAAAGCCCAAGTACCGATGGATGGACGAGCGATAACCTGCTGCCACCTGGCCGCCGCAGCTAAATCCAACCTACTGGTGTGTTTTTGATAACAAGGTAATTCCCGTGCAATCAGAGTATCTTGTAACTTTAAATATTTGGAGCCACTCCCAATTTGTCTTGGTCAGAATGAATCAGGCAAAGAATGTTTTCTACAATATGTGCCAGTGAAAAACACCATTGAGTCACTGTTATCCTTAAAGTCTGTGAGGGAGCAAATACAGCAAGTAAAAACTAGAATCCAACCTGATAATGTTATTCAGGATTTGTGGGATGGCACAAATATTAAAAAGAACATGCTGCTCAAAGACAAGACCTCCTCCTTAGGCATAATTCTTTTTCAAGATTCCTTTGAAGTGGCAAATCCACTAGGGTCTGGAAGGAAAAAGCACAAGATTGTCAACAAGCTGTCCCACCACTCTGGTCGCTTTGGTGTAGAACACATTAAAGCCTTCTACAGAAAGCTAGGAGTATCCAACAATGATTTCAAATTAGAAATTGTCACAGCTGATGAGGTGCTTAAAAAATTGAGCGCGCTCCACTCAAACAAGGCCACCGGCCTTGATAATATTCCCTTCAGATTCCTCAGGGACTCTTCCTCCATCATTGCCCCAATCATTACGCACATAATAAACCTCTCAATTTCACACGGCCAAGTACAAAAATATTTTAAGATAGCAAGAGTAACACCCCTCTTTGAAAAAGGAAGCAAATTGGAACCTGGCAACTACCGACCTGTTTCTATTCTCAGTTCCATTTCGAAAGTAATGGAAAAAATAGTTTATGAACAGGTCGATAGTTGCCTTGCCACTAATAAACTCATATACAAATTCCAATCCGGCTTCAGAACTAACCACTCCACTGACACATGCCGTCTCTATCTGACTGACCACATCAAACATGAGGTGGACGCGGGCAAATACTGCGGCATGGTCATGCTGGACGCGGGCAAATACTGCGGCATGGTCATGCTGGACCTTCAGAATGCATTTGACACCGTTCACCACGCTATACTGTTGGATAAGCTCAGAGCAATCGGATTTAACAAAACCTCATCGGGCTGGATGCAATCTTACTTGAGGGGAGAGAACAGGTTGTAGAGGTGAACAGCACCTTTCCCCCCCCCCCTCTCAGTGAGCTGTGGAGTCCTTCAAGGCAGTATATTGGGGCCTTTACTGTTCCTAATATACATAAACGACTTGTCATCGGCATGCGACTGTGAATTGTTCTTGTTTGCGAATGACTGGTATCAGACAGGGACAAGTCACAGGTGGAGAAAATCCTCAGTGCTGAACTCTGTAGAACTTGCACCTGGCTCGCTGACAACAAGCTATCTATGCATACACTTGGGTAAAACGGAATCCATCCTGTTTGGGTCCCACATCAACTTTAAGAAAGTCAATGACTTCACTATAAAAGTGGGTGTCATTGTTATCACCAGGAAGGATGAGGTCACCTACCTAGGTTCCATTCTAGAGGCTAGTCTTTCCTGCGATAAAATGGCAACCAAGGTAATCAAAAAGGTCAACCAACGAACGAGATTTCTCTATAGAATCTCCTCTCTGGTCAACAAAAGCACCATGAGGATTCTGGCGGGAACTCTCGTCAACCCTTTTTGGATTACGCATGCACCTCCTGGTACCCTAGCACCTCCAAAACCCTCAAATCTAAACTCCAAACATCCCAGAAAAAGCCAGTCAGATTACTTCTAGACCTCCACCCCAGATCCCACCTCACTCCTACCCACTTCTCCAAAGTGGGCTGGCTCAGGGTGGAGGACAGAGTAAAACAACTTGCACTGAGCCTAGTCTATAAAATCCGCTACACCTCCCTGATACCAAAGTACATGTCAAACTACTTCCTTAACGTAAATGACTGCCATAACCACAACACCAGGGGGAGCTCCACTAACCACGTTAAACCCAGATTCTGATCTAACAAAGGTCTTAACTCATTCTCTTTCTATGCCACATCAATGTGGAATGCGCTCCCAACAGGTATAAAAGAAAGGGCATCTCTAACCTCCTTCAAAACCGCAATAAAAGTACACCTCCAGGCAGCTACAACCCTAAACTAACACCCTCCCCGGATTGTTAATAATCAAATGTAAAAAATCTTATGTCTTCTGATCTCTCTCTCTCTCTCTCTCTCTCTCTCTCTCTCTCTCTATCTCTCTCTCTCTCTCTCTCTCTCTCTCTCTCTCTCTCTCTCTCTCTCTCTCTCTCTCTTTCTCTCTCTCTATCTCTCTATGTCCACTACTTGCTGTACATATCCTACCAAGTCAGACCTACACTGTACCAATATCCATTTCTCTGTTCTCAATTGTTGATGACTGATGATAACAACCAAACCTAACACCACACTCCCCCTCCACACCCCGGATTGTTCCATCCATCCATCCATCCATCTTCTTCCGCTTATCCGAGGTCGGCAGCCTAAGCAGGGAAACCCAGACTTCCCTCTCCCCAGCCACTTCGTCCAGCTCTTCCCGGGAGATCCCGAGGCGTTCCCAGGCCAGCCGGGAGACATAGTCTTCCAAACGTGTCCTGGGTCTTCCCCGTGGCCTCCTACCGGTCGGACGTGCCCTAAACACCTCCCTAGGGAGGCGTTCGGGTGGCATCCTGACCAGATGCCCGAACCACCTCATCTGGCTCCTCTCGATGTGGAGGAGCAGCGGCTTTACTTTGAGCTCCTCCCGGATGGCAGAGCTTCTCACCCTATCTCTAAGGGAGAGCTCCGCCACCCGGCGGAGGAAACTCATTTCGGCCGCTTGTACCCGTGATGTTGTCCTTTCGGTCATAACCCAAAGCTCATGACCATAGGTGAGGATGGGAACGTAGATCGACCGGTAAATTGAGAGCTTTGCCTTCCGGCTCAGCTCCTTCTTCACCACAACGGATCGATACAGCGTCCGCATTACTGAAGACGCCGCACCGATCGGCCTGTCGATCTCACGATCCACTCTTCCCTCACTCGTCAACAAGACTCCGAGGTACTTGAACTCCTCCACTTGGGGAAGGGTCTCCTCCGCAACCCGGAGATGGCACTCCACCCTTTTCCGGGCGAGAACCATGGACTTGGACTTGGAGGTGCTGATTCTCATCCCAGTCGCTTCACACTCAGCTGCGAACCGATCCAGTGAGAGCTGAAGATCCTGGCCAGATGAAGCCATCAGGACCACATCATCTGCAAAAAGCAGAGACCTAATCCTGCAGCCACCAAACCAGATCCCCTCAACGCCTTGACTGCGCCTAGAAATTCTGTCCATAAAAGTTATGAACAGAATCGGTGACAAAGGGCAGCCTTGGCGTAGTCCAACCCTCACTGGAAACATGTCCGACTTACTGCCGGCAATGCGGACCAAACTCTGGCACTGATCATACAGGGAGCGGACCGACACAATCAGACAGTCCGATACCCCATACTCTCTGAGCACTCCCCACAGGACTTCCCGAGGGACACGGTCTAATGTCTTCTCCAAGTCCACAAAACACATGTAGACTGGTTGGGCAAACTCCCATGCACCCTCAAGGACCCTGCCGAGAGTATAGAGCTGGTCAGCAGTTCCACGACCAGGACAAAAACCACACTGTTCCTCCTGAATCCGAGGTTCGACTATCCGGCGTAGCCTCCTCTCCAGCACACCTGAATAGACCTTACCGGGAAGGCTGAGGAGTGTGATCCCACGATAGTTAGAACACACCCTCCGGTTCCACTTCTTAAAGAGGCCAAGGCCAAGCGGTGTGCGGCTTCGGCGGTCGCGGAGGCAAAAACTCGGACATGGGAGGAGTTCGGTGAAGCCATGAAAAACGATTTCCGGACGGCTTTGAAGCAATTCTGGACCACCATCAGCCGCCTCAGGAAGGGGAAGCAGTGCACTATCAACACCGTGTATGGTGAGGATGGTGTTCTGCTGACCTCGACTGCGGATGTTGTGGATCGGTGGAGGGAATACTTCGAAGACCTCCTCAATCCCACCAACACGTCTTCTTATGAGGAAACTGTGGTGGGCTCTCCTATTTCCTGGGCTGAGGTTGCTGAGGTAGTTAAAAAGCTCCTCAGTGGCAAGGCCCCGGGGGTGGATGAGATCCGCCCGGAGTTCCTTAAGGCTCTGGATGCTGTGGGGCTGTCTTGGTTGACAAGACTCTGCAGCATCGCGTGGACATCGGAGGCGGTACCTCTGGATTGGCAGACCGGGGTGGTGGTTCCTCTCTTTAAGACCCCGGATTGTAAAATAATGTAAATAATTCAATGTGATTATCTTGTGTGATGACTATATTATGATAATAGTATATATCTGGTAGTGTATATCTGTATCATGAATCAATTTAAGTGGACCCTGACTTAAACAAGTTGAAAAACCTATTCGGGTGTTACCATTTAGTGGTCAATTGTACGGAATATGTACTTCACTGTGCAACTTACTAATAAAAGTCTCAATCAGTCAATCAATCACAGTCCGGCCTTCATGCCAAGAGCGAAAAAAATCTCTAATGTGAGTGACTTCATTAGATACTTTGCTCGCCGGGAAATAGTAGCAACAGGACTTTAACGACAAGCCTCAACATTTCAGAGCTTGGAAACGCTCCTCTAAAAATGCAATAAATGGATTAGATTTATCAACAAGTGAGGAGATGGACTTGATGTTAAAGTGGCTTGGCAAAGAATCCTCTGAACACGTAGAACAAATTAGGGCCATACACATTAACAACCCAACCAAAGGTCTCAATATGATGTGGGACAGGCTTGAGCAATGTTATGGCTCAGCTGAAGTGATTGAGGATATACTCTTCAAAAGACTTGATATGTTCCCCCAAATCACATCCAAAGACTACACAAACTAAGGAAGTTTAGTGACCTGCTCATGGAAATGCAGAGTGCTAAAGCTGAAGGAGACCTTCCTGGTCTTGCGTTTATGGATACCGCAAGAGGCTTAAATCCAATTGTGCAGAAACTTCCCTTCAATTTGCAAGAAAGGTGGACCACAGTAGGAGCTAAATACAAATGCACACAACGTGTCCCCTTCCCACCATTCAATGTTTTTGTAGACTTTGTAAAGCAAGAAGCTAACTCAAGAAATTACCCAAGCTTTAACTTTACATCGTTCCCTGACGTACCCAAACTCGACAAACTGCCTTGGAGAGCATATAATCAAAAATAAATTTCAGTGCACAAAACTGATGTCTCCCGTTACAATTTAGATACACAAAAAAGGCAAACAAAGCTGTTAACAGCGACAAGCTTTGCCCAATTCACATGAAACCTCATCCCCTCTCGAAGTGCAGATCATTTCGAATGAAAACACTCGATGATCGAAAAGCATTCTTAAAAGAGAACCACATTTGCTTCAAATGTTGTTCTTCATCTACACACAATGCAAATAACTGTATGGTCAAGATACAGTGCTCTGTGTCTTGATGAAAAACACTGCACTGCTCTTCACCCAGGACCAGCACCCTGGTTTAAAGAAACTGAACCTGCAGCAGAGTATGGCGGGGAGAGTGACTCCACTAAGTGGCCTGCTGGCCATCCTGAACAAGCAGTAAGGCTCTATGCCATCCATGATGAACAAAGTAACAGGTCGTTAGTATGTCCTGAGTTTTTTTTATTTGTTCAATGACCGTGGCCCTAGTTCCCCTTACTCACTAAGGACATGTGCTGGTACTAAAAAAGCAATGGGCAGGAGAGCTACAGGATATGTAGTGGCAGCCTTGGATGGTTCAGTCCACATCCCATTGCCTAGCCTCATTGAATGTATAAATATCCCAAACGATAGAGATGCAATTCCCACACCCAGTGCAGCTATGCAACACAGTCACCTAAAGTCAGTAGCTCACCTTATCCCTGACCTGGACTCTAATGCCCCTATACTCATGCTTCTCGGACGGGATGTTATTAGAGTTCACAAAGTCCATAAACAGATAAGTGGCCCGAGCAACTATGCACAAAAATTGGACCTCGGGTGGGTCATAGTAGGAAACGTGTGTTTAGGTGATGTCCACAAAACTCTCGCTGTGAAGACGCTGTTCACAAATACAACTGAGAAGGGGCGTCCTACAATGTTTGAGCCATGCCCCAATGTATTTAATGTAATAGCGAGACATTGTGAGATACAAGTTCCATTCAGCTTCAGCACTCAACTTGTGGAGAGCGCTTGTGAACATGATCATTTAGGATGTAATGTGTTCAAACAAACCAGACATGACAATTACATCGCAGGACAAAGCCTTCTTGAAAATAATGGAAGAAGGACTACAAAAGGACAGTGTGAATACATTTGCATAGCAGTTTTTAAAAACAGTTTTATACTGGAACCATTAGCTGCCAGTAGGTTACTGTATTTAAATGGTGAAATTTCTTAGTGTGAGATAATGCGAAAAAAGCAATAAAAAATGACTCAAACACAACTCCTAAACCAAACATGCAAAATGTCTAAAAATACCTGCAATATTGAATCTATGTGAGTTTGACTGGAATCAGTGGTTTTTGTAAGGTTTGCAAATACAAAAATTAGGTTTTACACATAATGACAGTATAACTGCCACACTCAATATGAAACCACACATGAAAAATGTCTAATAATGAATTAAGAAATGTATCTTTGTGAGTTTTACTAGAAACATTTCTTTTGTAAGGCTTGCAAACACAAAAAGTAGTTTTTTACTCAATATGACAATAATGTTCTTAGAATCCTGAGATAATGCGAAAAAAGCCATAAAAATGTATTCCAGCATAATTCCTAAACTAAACATGCAAAATGTCTAAAAATGAATGAAGAAATGTATTTTTGTGAGTTTTACTAGAAACATTTTCTTTTGTAAGGTTTGCAAAGACATAAATTATTTTTTTGTACTCAATATGACAGTTTATCTGCCACGCTCAATATGTAAGTTATTTAAACATAACTCCTAAACTACACATGAAAAATTGCTAATAATGCCTCAAATGATGCATTCTTGTGAGTTTTGCTCGAAACATATGCTTTTTTAAGGCTTGCAAACACAAATTTTTTACTCAATATGATAATAATGTTCTTAGAATCCTGAGATAATGCGAAAAAAGCAATAAAAATGTATTCCATCATTATTCTTAAACCAAACATGCAAAATGTCTAAAATTGCCTGTAATATTGAATCCATTTGAGTTTTACTAGAATCAGATAATCTTTTGTAATGTTTGCAAATACAAAAATTAGGTTTTACACATAATGACAGTATAACTGCCACACTCAATATGAAACCACACATGAAAAATGTCTAATAATGAATTAAGAAATGTATCTTTGTGAGTTTTACTAGAAACATTTCTTTTGTAAGGCTTGCAAACACAAAAAGTAGTTTTTTACTCAATATGACAATAATGTTCTTAGAATCCTGAGATAATGCGAAAAAAGCCATAAAAATGTATTCCAGCATAATTCCTAAACTAAACATGCAAAATGTCTAAAAATGAATGAAGAAATGTATTTTTGTGAGTTTTACTAGAAACATTTTCTTTTGTAAGGTTTGCAAAGACATAAATTATTTTATTTTACTCAATATGACAGTTTATCTGCCACGCTCAATATGTAAGTTATTTAAACATAACTCCTAAACTACACATGAAAAATTGCTAATAATGCCTCAAATGATGCATTCTTGTGAGTTTTGCTCGAAACATATGCTTTTTTAAGGCTTGCAAACACAAAAAGTAATTTTTTACTCAATATGATAATAATGTTCTTAGAATCCTGAGATAATGCGAAAAAAGCAATAAAAATGTATTCCATCATTATTCTTAAACCAAACATGCAAAATGTCTAAAATTGCCTGTAATATTGAATCCATTTGAGTTTTACTAGAATCAGATAATCTTTTGTAATGTTTGCAAATACAAAAATTAGGTTTTACTCACTATGACAGTTTAACTGCCGCGCTCAATATGTAAGTTATTTAAACATAACTAGTAAACCACCAATGCAAAATGGCTAAAAATGCCTGAAATAATGCATCATTGGGAGTTTTACTCTAAACCTATGCTTTTTTAAAGCCTGCAAACACAAAAAGTAGTTTTTTACTCCATATGACTGTAATGTTCTTAGAATCCTGAGATAATGCAAAAAAAAGCAATAAAAGTGTATTCAAACATAACTCCTAAACAACAGATGCAAAATGGCTAATTATACCTGGAGATATGTATCTTTGTTAGTTTTACTAGAAAAATAAACTTTTGTAAGGTTTGCAAAGACACAAGTTAGTGTTTTTTTTTCAATATGACAGTTTAACTGTCATATTAAATATGAAAGTTATATAAACATAACTCCAAAACCAAACATGCATTATGTCTAAAAATGCCTGTAATATTGAATCTATGTGAGTTTTACTAGAATCAGGTATTTTGGTAAGGTTTACAAATACAAAAATTATGTTTTACTCATAATGACAGTATAACTGCCACAAACAATATGACAGTTTTTTTCAAACATAACTCCTAATGCAAAATGGCTAATATTGCCTGGAGAAATGTATCTTTGTGAGTTTTACTGGAAAAAAAATATTTTGTAAGGTTTGCAAAAACAAAAAGTAGTTTTTTACTCAATATGACAATTATGTTCTTAGAATCCTGAGATAATGCGAAAAAAGCAATAAAAAAGTATTCCGTCATAATTCCTAAACCAAACATGCAAAATGTCTAAAAATGCCTGCAATATTGAATCCATGTGAGTTTTACTAGAATCAGTTGTTTTTGTAAGGTTTGCATATACAAAAATTAGGTTTTACTCACATGACAGTATACTTGCACACTCAATATGACAGTTATTAAACAAAACTAGTAAACCACACATGAACAATGGCTAATAATGCCTGAAATAATGCATCATTGGGAGTTTTACTCTAAACATATGCTTTTTTAAGGCTTGCAAACACAAAAAGTAGTTTTTTACTCAATATGACAGTAATGTTCTTGGAATCCTGAGATAATGCGAAAAAAGCAATAAAAATGTATTCAAACATAACTCCTAAACAACACATGCAAAATGGCTAATAAAGCCTAGAGACATGTATCTTTGTTAGTTTTACTAGAAAAAATATATTTTGTAAGGTTTGCAAAGACACAAGTTAGTTTTTTTAATTTAATACTACAGTATAACTGTCTTACTAAATATGAAAGTTATTTGAACATAACTCCAAAACCAAACATGCAATCTGTCTAAAAATGCATGATATAATGCATCCTCTTGAGTTTTACTCGAAACATGCTTTTTTTATGGCTTGCAAACACAAAAAGTAGTTTTTTACTCAATATGACAGTAATGTTCTTGGAATCCTGAGATAATGCGAAAAAAGCAATAAAAATGTTTTGAAATATAACTCCTAAACAACACATGCAAAATGGCTAATAAAGCCTAGAGACATGTATCTTTGTTAGTTTTACTAGAAAAAAATATATTTTGTAAGGTTTGCAAAGACACAAGTTAGTTTTTTTAATTTAATACTACAGTATAACTGTCTTACTAAATATGAAAGTTATTTGAACATAACTCCAAAACCAAACATGCAATCTGTCTAAAAATGCATGATATAATGCATCCTCTTGAGTTTTACTCGAAACATGCTTTTTTTAAGGCTTGCAAACACAAAAAGTAGTTTTTTTACGTAATATGACAGTAATGTTTTTAGAATCCTTAGACAATGCGAAAAAAGCAATACAAATATTACAACATAATTCCTAAACCAACCATGCAAAATTCCTAATAATGCGTGAAAATGTTATCTTTATGAATTTTACAAGAAATCGGTCGTACGACCTGGGTATAGGGGCGAAAGACTATTCGGTCCAACACAAGTTAATTTTTTTACTCAATATGACAGTATAGCTGTCATACTATATATGAAGGTTATATAAACATAATTTCAAAACCGAATATGCATATTGTCTAAAAATGCCTGTAATATTGTATCTATGTGAGTTTTACTAGAATCAGGTTTTTTTTGTAAGGTTTGCAAATACAAAAGTTAGGTTTTACTCACTATGACAGTATACTTCCACACTCAATATGACAGTTTTTTAAATATATCTCCTAAACAACACATAAGAAATTGCTGAAAATGCCTGGAGAAATGTATCTTTGTTAGTTTTACTAGAATAATTATCTTTTGTACGGTTTGCAAAGACACAAGTTAGTTGTTTTACTCAATATGAATACATATGAAAGTTATATAAACTATACTCCAAAATTTAAACATGCAATATTCCAAAAATGCTGTAATATTGAATCTATGTGAGTTTCACCATAATCAGGTATTTTGGTAAGGTTTACAAATACAAAAATTAGGTTTTACTCATAATGACAGTTTTACTGCCACATTCAATACGACAGTTATTTAAACATAACTCTAAACCACACATGTAAAAAGGCTAAAATTGCCTGGAAAATTTATCTTTGTGAGTTTTACCGAAAAAAAATGTTTTCTAAGGTTTGTAAAGACACAAGTTAGTTTTTTTTATGAAAGTTATATAAACATAACTCCAAAAGCAAACATGCCTAAAAATGCCTGTAATATGGTATTCATGTGAGTTTTACTAAAATCAGGTTTTTTTGTAAGGTTTGCAAATACAAAAATTTGGTTTTACTCACTATGACAGTATACTGCCACACTCAATATGATAGTTTTTTTAAACATAACTCCTAAACAACACATTAGAAATTGCTAAAAATGCCTGGAAAAATGTATCTTTGTTAGTTTTACTAGAATAATGATCTTTTGTATTGTTTGCAAAAACACAAGTTAGTTGTTTTACTCAATATGACTACATATGAAAGTTATATAAACATTACTCCAAAATTTAAACATGCAATATTCTAAAAATGCCTGTAATATTGAATCTATGTGAGTTTTACCCAGAATCAGGTATTTTGTTAAGGTTTACAAATACAAAAATTAGGTGTTACTCATAATGACAGTTTTACTGCCACATTCAATGTGACAGTTATTTAAACATAACTCTAAACCACACATGTAAAATGGCTAATATTGCCTGGAAAATTTATCTTTGTGAGTTTTACCAAAAAAATATATTTTGTAAGGTTTGTAAAGACACAAGTTATTTTTTTTTACTCAATATGACAGTATAACTGCCATACTAAATATGAAAGTTATATAAACATAACTCCAAAAGCAAACATGCCTAAAAATGCCTGTAATATTGTATTCATGTGAGTTTTACTAGAATCAGGTTTTTTTGTAAGGTTTGCAAATACACAAATTAGGTTTTACTCACTATGACAGTATACTGTCACACTCAATATGATAGTTTTTTAAACATAACTCCTAAACAACACATGCGAAATTGCTAATAATGCCTGGAGAAATGCATCTTTGTTAGTTTTACTAGAATAATGATCTTTTGTAAGGTTTGCAAATACACAAGTTAGTTGTTTTACTCAATATGACTACTTATAAAAGTTATTTAACATTATCCAAAATTTAAACATGCAATATGTCTAAAAATGCCTGTAATATTGAATCTATGTGAGTTTTACCAGAATCAGGTATTTTGGTAAGGTTTACAAATGCAAAAATTAGGTGTTACTTATAATGACAGTATTACTGCCACTTCAATATGACGTTATTTAAACATAACTCTTAAACCACACATGTAAAATGGCTAATATTGCCTGGAGAAATGTATCTTTGTGAGTTTTACTAAAAAAATATATTTTGTAAGGTTTGTAAAGATACAAGTTAGTTTTTTTTTACTCAATATGACAGTATAACTGTCATACTATATATGAAAGTTATATAAATATAACTCCAAAAGCAACCATGCATTATGTCTAAAAATGCCTGTAATATTGTATTCATGTGAGTTTAACTAGAATCAGTTGTTTTTGTAAGGTTTGCAAATACAAAATATGGGTTTTTCTCACTATGACAGTATACTGTCACACTCAATCTGACAGTTATTTAAACATAACTCCTAAACCACACATGCAAAATGGCTAATAATGCCTGGAAAAATGTATCTTTGTAAGTTTTACTAGAAAAAATATATTTTGTAAGGTTTGCAAAGACACAAGTTAGTTGTTTTACTCAGCATGACAGTATAACTGTCATACTAAATCCATCCATCCATCCATTTTCTTCCGCTTATCCGAGGTCGGGTTGCGGGGGCAGCAGCCTAATTAGAGAAGCCCAGACTTCCCCCTCCCCAGCCACTTTGTCCAGCTCTTCTCGGGGGATCCCGAGGCGTTCCCAGGCAAGCCGGGAGACATAGTCTTCCAAATGTGTCCTGGGTCTTCCCCATGGCCTCCTGCCGGTCAGACTTGCCCTAAACACCTCCCTAGGGAGGCGTTCGGGTGGCAACCTGAGCAGATGCCCGAACCACCTCATCTGGCTCTTCTCAATATGGAGGAGCAGCAGGTTTACTCCGAGTTCCTCCCAGATGACAGAGCTTCTCACCCTATCTCTAGGGAGAGACCCGCCACCCAGCGGAGGAAACTCATTTTGGCCGCTTGTACCCGTGATCTTGTCCTTTCGGTCATAACCCAAAGCTCATGACCATAGGTGACGATGGGAACGTAGATCGACCGGTGAATTGAGAGCTTTTCCTTCTGGCTCAGCTCCTTCTTCACCACTACGGATCGGTATAGCGTCCTCATTACTGAAGACGCCGCACCGATCCGCCTGTGGATCTTACGATCCACTGTTCCGTCACTCTTGAACAAGACTCTTAGGTACTTGAACTCCTCCACTTTGGGCAAGATCTCCTCCCCAACCCGTAGATGGCACTCCACCCTTTCCCGGGCGAGGTGCTGAGTCTCATCCCAGTCGCTTCACACTCGGCTGCGAACCGATCCAATGAGAGCTGAATATCCTGGCCAGTTGAAGCCATCAGGACCACATTATCTGCAAAAAGCAGAGACCTAATCCTGCAGCCACCAAACCGGATCCCCTCAACACCATGACTGTGCCTAGAAATTCTGTCCATAAAAGTTATGAACAGAATCGGTGACAAAGGGCAGTCCAACCCTCACTGGAAAGGGGTCCGACTTACTGCCGGCAATGCGGACAAAGCTCTGACACTGATCATACAGGCAGCGACCCGCCACAATCAGACAGTCCGATACCCCATACTCTCTGAGCACTCCCCACAGGACTTCCCTGGATACGGTCGAATGCCTTCTCCAAGTCCACAAAGCACATGTAGACTGGTTAGGCAAACTCTCATGCACACTCAAGGACCCTGCCGAGAATATAGAGCTGGTCTAGAGTTCCACGACCAGGACGAAAACCACACTGTTCGTCCTGGATCCGAGGTTCGACTATCCGGCGTAGCCTCCTCTCCAGTACACATGAATAGATCTTACCGGGAAGGCTGAGGAGTGTGATCCACGATAATTGGAACACACCCTCCGGTTCCCCTTCTTAAAGAGAGGAACCACCACCCCGGTCTCCCAATCCAGAGGTACCGCCCCCAATGTCCACGCGATATTGCAGAGTCTTGTCAACCAAGACAGCCCCACAGCATCCAGAGCCTTAAGGATCTCATCCACCCCCGGGGCCTTGCCACCGAGGAGTGTTTTAACTACCTCAGCAACTTCAGCCCCAGAAATAGGAGAACCCACCACAGATTCCCCAGGCACTGCTTCGTCATAGGAAGACATGTTGGTGGGATTGAGGAGGTTTTCGAAGTATTCCCTCCACCGATCCAGAACAGCCGCAGTAAAGGTCAGCAGCACACCATACACGGTGTTGACAGTGCACTGCTCCCCCCCCCCCCCCCCCAGATAGGCTCTTTCTTCAGTTTGATGGCTTCCCTCACTGCTGGTGTCCACCTGCGGGTTCTAGGATTACCGCCCCGACATGCACCAAATACCTTGAGGCCACAGCTCCAATCAGCTGCAAGAGAGGCACGGAAAATGGTCCAGCACCTCCCTCGTGACATGTTCAAAGTTCAAAGTTCAAAGGGGCGGCGTGGCGAAGTTGGTAGAGTGGCCGTGCCAGCAATCGGAGGGTTGCTGGTTACTCGGGTTCAATCCCCACCTTCTACCATCCTAGTCACGTCCGTTGTGTCCTTGAAGGTAGAAAAGCGCTATACAAGTATAACCCATTCATCATTATCATATAAAGTTCTTCCGGAGGTGGGAATTGAACATCTCTCTGACAGGAGACTCTGCTAGGTGTTCCCAGCAGACCATCACAATGCATTTGGGCCTGCCAGGTCTGTCCGGCATCCTCCCCCACCATCGGAGCCAGCTCACCACCAGGCTGTGATCGGTAGAAAGCTCTGCCCCTCTCGTCACCCGAGTGTCCAAAACATGAGGCCGCAAATCCGATGACACAACTACAAAGTCATTCATAGAAGTGCGGCCGAGGGTGTCCTGGTGCCAAGTGCACATATGGACACCCTTATGTTTGAACATTGTGTTTGTTATGGACAATCCGTGACGAGTACAAAAGTCCAATAACAAAGCACCACTTGGGTTCAGATCCGGGTGGCCATTTTTCCCAATCACGCCTCTCCAGTTTTCACTGTCGTTGCCAACATGAGCGTTGAACCCCCCCAGCAGAACAAGGGAATAACCCGAGGGAGCACTCTCCAGTACTCCCTCAAGGGAATCCAAAGAAGTGGTTACTCTGAGCTGCTGTTTGGTGCGTAAACACAAACAACAGTCAGGACCCGTCCCCCAACCCGAAGGCGGAGGGAAGCTACCATCTCGTCTACTGTGTTAAAGTCCAACGTGCAGACTTTGAGCCGGGGGGGCAACAAGAATTGCCACCCCAGCCTGTCGCCTCTCATTGCTTGCAATGCCAGAGTGGAATGCCCCAGAGAGAACAGGTTCCAGAGCCCTTGCTGTGCGTAGAAGTGAGTCCAACTACATCTAGCCGGAACTTCTCCTTCCCTCCCAGCGAGGTGACATTCCACGTCTCAGGAGCTAGCTTATGTTGCCGATGATTGGACCGCCAAGTGCCCTGCCTTCGGCTGCTGCCCAGCTCACACTGCACCCGACCTCGATGACCCAGCCCATGAGTGGTGAGCCCATTGGAGGGGGGACCCACATTGCCTCTTCGAGCTGAACCTGCGCCCCATGGGCTCACCATCGTGCCCCACCTCTGGGCCTGGCTCCAGAGGGGAGCCCCGGTGACCCGCGTCCGGGCGAGGAAAAATCTAGGTCCTCGATTTGTACTTCTCATAAAGGTCTTTGAGCTGCTTTTTTTCTGATCCCTCACCTAGGACCTGTTTGTCTGGGAGACCCTACCAGGGGGCATAAAAGCCCAAGTACCGATGGATGGACGAGCGATAACCTGCTGCCACCTGGCCGCCGCAGCTAAATCCAACCTACTGGTGTGTTTTTGATAACAAGGTAATTCCCGTGCAATCAGAGTCACTTGGAACTTTAAATTTGTGGAGCCACTCCCAATTTGTCTTGGTCAGAATGAATCAGGCAAAGAATGTTTTCTACAATATGTGCCAGTGAAAAACACCATTGAGTCACTGTTATCCTTAAAGTCTGTGAGGGAGCAAATACAGCAAGTAAAAACTAGAATCCAACCTGATAATGTTATTCAGGATTTGTGGGATGGCACAAATATTAAAAAGAACATGCTGCTCAAAGACAAGACCTCCTCCTTAGGCATAATTCTTTTTCAAGATTCCTTTGAAGTGGCAAATCCACTAGGGTCTGGAAGGAAAAAGCACAAGATTGTCAACAAGCTGTCCAACCACTCTGGTCGCTTTGGTGTAGAACACATTAAAGCCTTCTACAGAAAGCTAGGAGTATCCAACAATGATTTCAAATTAGAAATTGTCACAGCTGATGAGGTGCTTAAAAAATTGAGCGCGCTCCACTCAAACAAGGCCACCGGCCTTGATAATATTCCCTTCAGATTCCTCAGGGACTCTTCCTCCATCATTGCCCCAATCATCACGCACATAATAAACCTCTCAATTTCACACGGCCAAGCACAAAAAGATTTTAAGATAGCAAGAGTAACTCCCCTCTTTGAAAAAGGAAGCAAATTGGAACCTGGCAACTACCGACCTGTTTCTATTCTCAGTTCCATTTCGAAAGTAATGGAAAAAATAGTTTATGAACAGGTCGATAGTTGCCTTGCCACTAATAAACTCCTATACAAATTCCAATCCAGCTTCAGAACTAACCACTCCACTGACACATGCCTTCTCTATCCGACTGACCACATCAAACATGAGGTGGACACGGGCAAATACTGCGGTCATGCTGGACCTTCTGGACCCCCCCCCCCCCCCCCCAGTGAGCTGTAGAGTCCTTCAAGGCAGTATATTGGGGCCTTTACTGTTCCTAATATACATAAACGACTTGTCATCGGCATGCGAGTGTGAATTGTTCTTGTTTGCGAATGACTCGGCCTTGCTGGTATCAGACAGGGACAAGTCACAGGTGGAGAAAATCCTCAGTGCTGAACTCTGTAGAACTTGCACCTGGCTCGCTGACAACAAGCTATCCATACACTTGGTAAAACGGAATCCATCCAGTTTGGGTCCCACATCAACCTTAAGAAAGTCAATGACTTCACTATAAACGTGGGTGTCAATGTTATCACCAGGAAGGATGAGGTCACCAACCTAGGTTCCATTCTAGAGGCTAATCTTTCCTGCGATAAAATGGCAACCAAGGTAATCAAAAAGGTCAACCAACGAACAAGATTTCTCTATAGAATCTCCTCTCTGGTCAACAAAAGCACCATGAGGATTCTGGCGGGAACTCTCTGTAACCCTTTTTGGATTACGCATGCACCTCCTGGTACCCTAGTACCTCCAAAACCCTCAAATCTAAACTCCAAACATCCCAGAAAAAGCCAGTCAGATTACTTCTAGACCTCCACCCCAGATCCCACCTCACTCCTACCCACTTCTCCAAAGTGGGCTGGCTCAGGGTGGAGGACAGAGTAAAACAACTTGCACTGAGCCTAGTCTATAAAATCCGCTACACCTCCCTGATACCAAAGTACATGTCAAACTACTTCCTTAACGTAAATGACTGCCATAACCACAACACCAGGGGGAGCTCCACTAACCACGTTAAACCCAGATTCCGACTTAACAAAGGTCTTAACTCATTCTCTTTCTATGCCAAATCAATGTGGAATGCGCTCCCAACAGGTATAAAAGAAAGGGCATCTCTAACCTCCTTCAAAACCGCAATAAAAGTACACTTCCAGGCAGCTACAACCCTAAACTAACACCCTCCCCGGATTGTTAATAATCAAATGTAAACAATCTTATGCCTTCTGATTTCTCTCTCTCTCTCTTCTCTCTCTCTCTCTCTCTCTCTCTCTCTCTCTCTCTCTCTCTCTCTCTCTCTCTCTCTCTCTCTCTTCTCTCCCTCTCTCTCTCTCTCTCTGCCTCTCTCTCTCTCTCTATGTCCACTGTACATATCCTACCAAGTCAGACCTACACTGTACCAATATCCATTTCTCTGTTCTCAATTGTTGATGACTGATGATAAATGATAATGATAAATGGGTTATACTTGTATAGCGCTTTTCTACCTTAAAGGTACTCAAAGCGCTTTGACAGTATTTCCACATTTACCCATTCACACACACATTCACACACTGATGGCGGGAGCTGCCATGCAAAGCGCTAACCAGCAGCCATCAGAGGCAAAGGGTGAAGTGTCTTGCCCAAGGACACCACGGACGTGACTAGGAAGGTAGAAGGTGGGAGTTGAACCCCAGTAACCAGCAACACTCCGATTGCTGGCACAGCCACTCTATCAACTTCGCCACGCCGTCCGTGATAACAACCAAACCTAACACCCCACTCCCCCTCCACATCGTTGTTCCATCCATCCATCCATCCATCCATCCATCCATCCATCTTCTTCCGCTTATCTGAGGTCGGGTCGCGGGGGCACCAGCCACTTCGTCCAGCTCTTCCCGGGGGATCCTGAGGCGTTCCCAGGCCAGCCGGGAGGCATAGTCTCCTCAACGTGTCCTGGGTCTTCCCCGTGGCCTCCTACCGGTCGGATGTGCCCTAACACCTCCCAAGGATGCGTTCGGGTGGCATCCTGACCAGATGCCCGAACCACCTCATCTGGCTCCTCTCGATGTGGAGGAGCAGCGGCTTTACTTTGAGCTCCTCCCGGATGGCAGAGCTTCTCACCCTATCTCTAAGGGAGAGCTCCGCCACCCGGCGGAGGAAACTCATTTCGGCCGCTTGTACCCGTGATGTTGTCCTTTCGGTCATAACCCAAAGCTCATGACCATAGGTGAGGATGGGAACGTAGATCGACCGGTAAATTGAGAGCTTTGCCTTCCGGCTCAGCTCCTTCTTCACCACAACGGATCGATACAGCGTCCGCATTACTGAAGACGCCGCACCGATCGGCCTGTCGATCTCACGATCCACTCTTCCCTCACTCGTCAACAAGACTCCGAGGTACTTGAACTCCTCCACTTGGGGAAGGGTCTCCTCCGCAACCCGGAGATGGCACTCCACCCTTTTCCGGGCGAGAACCATGGACTCGGACTTGGAGGTGCTGATTCTCATCCCAGTCGCTTCACACTCAGCTGCGAACCGATCCAGTGAGAGCTGAAGATCCTGGCCAGATGAAGCCATCAGGACCACATCATCTGCAAAAAGCAGAGACCTAATCCTGCAGCCACCAAACCAGATCCCCTCAACGCCTTGACTGCGCCTAGAAATTCTGTCCATAAAAGTTATGAACAGAATCGGTGACAAAGGGCAGCCTTGGCGTAGTCCAACCCTCACTGGAAACATGTCCGACTTACTGCCGGCAATGCGGACCAAACTCTGGCACTGATCATACAGGGAGCGGACCGACACAATCAGACAGTCCGATACCCCATACTCTCTGAGCACTCCCCACAGGACTTCCCGAGGGACACGGTCTAATGTCTTCTCCAAGTCCACAAAACACATGTAGACTGGTTGGGCAAACTCCCATGCACCCTCAAGGACCCTGCCGAGAGTATAGAGCTGGTCAGCAGTTCCACGACCAGGACAAAAACCACACTGTTCCTCCTGAATCCGAGGTTCGACTATCCGGCGTAGCCTCCTCTCCAGCACACCTGAATAGACCTTACCGGGAAGGCTGAGGAGTGTGATCCCACGATAGTTAGAACACACCCTCCGGTTCCACTTCTTAAAGAGGCCAAGGCCAAGCGGTGTGCGGCTTCGGCGGTCGCGGAGGCAAAAACTCGGACATGGGAGGAGTTCGGTGAAGCCATGGAAAACGATTTCCGGACGGCTTTGAAGCAATTCTGGACCACCATCAGCCGCCTCAGGAAGGGGAAGCAGTGCACTATCAACACCGTGTATGGTGAGGATGGTGTTCTGCTAACCTCGACTGCGGATGTTGTGGATCGGTGGAGGGAATACTTCGAAGACCTCCTCAATCCCACCAACACGTCTTCTTATGAGGAAACTGTGGTGGGCTCTCCTATTTCCTGGGCTGAGGTTGCTGAGGTAGTTAAAAAGCTCCTCAGTGGCAAGGCCCCGGGGGTGGATGAGATCCGCCCGGAGTTCCTTAAGGCTCTGGATGCTGTGGGGCTGTCTTGGTTGACAAGACTCTGCAGCATCGCGTGGACATCGGAGGCGGTACCTCTGGATTGGCAGACCGGGGTGGTGGTTCCTCTCTTTAAGACCCCGGATTGTAAAATAATGTAAATAATTCAATGTGATTATCTTGTGTGATGACTATATTATGATAATAGTATATATCTGGTAGTGTATATCTGTATCATGAATCAATTTAAGTGGACCCTGACTTAAACAAGTTGAAAAACCTATTCGGGTGTTACCATTTAGTGGTCAATTGTACGGAATATGTACTTCACTGTGCAACTTACTAATAAAAGTCTCAATCAGTCAATCAATCACAGTCCGGCCTTCATGCCAAGAGCGAAAACAATCTCTAATGTGAGTGACTTCATTAGATACTTTGCTCGCCGGGAAATAGTAGCAACAGGACTTTAACGACAAGCCTCAAAATTTCAGAGCTTGGAAACGCTCCTCTAAAAATGCAATAAATGGATTAGATTTATCAACAAGTGAGGAGATGGACTTGATGTTAAAGTGGCTTGGCAAAGAATCCTCTGAACACGTAGAACAAATTAGAGCCATACACATTAACAACCCAACCAAAGGTCTCAATATGATGTGGGACAGGCTTGAGCAATGTTATGGCTCAGCTGAAGTGATTGAGGATATACTCTTCAAAAGACTTGATATGTTCCCCCAAATCACATCCAAAGACTACACAAACTAAGGAAGTTTAGTGACCTGCTCATGGAAATGCAGAGTGCTAAAGCTGAAGGAGACCTTCCTGGTCTTGCGTTTATGGATACCGCAAGAGGCTTAAATCCAATTGTGCAGAAACTTCCCTTCAATTTGCAAGAAAGGTGGACCACAGTAGGAGCTAAATACAAATGCACACAACGTGTCCCCTTCCCACCATTCAATGTTTTTGTAGACTTTGTAAAGCAAGAAGCTAACTCAAGAAATTACCCAAGCTTTAACTTTACATCGTTCCCTGACGTACCCAAACTCGACAAACTGCCTTGGAGAGCATATAATCAAAAATAAATTTCAGTGCACAAAACTGATGTCTCCCGTTACAATTTAGATACACAAAAAAGGCAAACAAAGCTGTTAACAGCGACAAGCTTTGCCCAATTCACATGAAACCTCATCCCCTCTCGAAGTGCAGATCATTTCGAATGAAAACACTCGATGATCGAAAAGCATTCTTAAAAGAGAACCACATTTGCTTCAAATGTTGTTCTTCATCTACACACAATGCAAATAACTGTATGGTCAAGATACAGTGCTCTGTGTCTTGATGAAAAACACTGCACTGCTCTTCACCCAGGACCAGCACCCTGGTTTAAAGAAACTGAACCTGCAGCAGAGTATGGCGGGGAGAGTGACTCCACTAAGTGGCCTGCTGGCCATCCTGAACAAGCAGTAAGGCTCTATGCCATCCATGATGAACAAAGTAACAGGTCGTTAGTATGTCCTGAGTTTTTTTGATTTGTTCAATGACCGTGGCCCTAGTTCCCCTTACTCACTAAGGACATGTGCTGGTACTAAAAAAGCAATGGGCAGGAGAGCTACAGGATATGTAGTGGCAGCCTTGGATGGTTCAGTCCACATCCCATTGCCTAGCCTCATTGAATGTATAAATATCCCAAACGATAGAGATGCAATTCCCACACCCAGTGCAGCTATGCAACACAGTCACCTAAAGTCAGTAGCTCACCTTATCCCTGACCTGGACTCTAATGCCCCTATACTCATGCTTCTCGGACGGGATGTTATTAGAGTTCACAAAGTCCATAAACAGATAAGTGGCCCGAGCAACTATGCACAAAAATTGGACCTCGGGTGGGTCATAGTAGGAAACGTGTGTTTAGGTGATGTCCACAAAACTCTCGCTGTGAAGACGCTGTTCACAAATACAACTGAGAAGGGGCGTCCTACAATGTTTGAGCTATGCCCCAATGTATTTAATGTAATAGCGAGACATTGTGAGATACAAGTTCCATTCAGCTTCAGCACTCAACTTGTGGAGAGCGCTTGTGAACATGATCATTTAGGATGTAATGTGTTCAAACAAACCAGACATGACAATTACATCGCAGGACAAAGCCTTCTTGAAAATAATGGAAGAAGGACTACAAAAGGACAGTGTGAATACATTTGCATAGCAGTTTTTAAAAACAGTTTTATACTGGAACCATTAGCTGCCAGTAGGTTACTGTATTTAAATGGTGAAATTTCTTAGTGTGAGATAATGCGAAAAAAGCAATAAAAAATGACTCAAACACAACTCCTAAACCAAACATGCAAAATGTCTAAAAATACCTGCAATATTGAATCTATGTGAGTTTGACTGGAATCAGTGGTTTTTGTAAGGTTTGCAAATACAAAAATTAGGTTTTACACATAATGACAGTATAACTGCCACACTCAATATGAAACCACACATGAAAAATGTCTAATAATGAATTAAGAAATGTATCTTTGTGAGTTTTACTAGAAACATTTCTTTTGTAAGGCTTGCAAACACAAAAAGTAGTTTTTTACTCAATATGACAATAATGTTCTTAGAATCCTGAGATAATGCGAAAAAAGCCATAAAAATGTATTCCAGCATAATTCCTAAACTAAACATGCAAAATGTCTAAAAATGAATGAAGAAATGTATTTTTGTGAGTTTTACTAGAAACATTTTCTTTTGTAAGGTTTGCAAAGACATAAATTATTTTTTTGTACTCAATATGACAGTTTATCTGCCACGCTCAATATGTAAGTTATTTAAACATAACTCCTAAACTACACATGAAAAATTGCTAATAATGCCTCAAATGATGCATTCTTGTGAGTTTTGCTCGAAACATATGCTTTTTTAAGGCTTGCAAACACAAATTTTTTACTCAATATGATAATAATGTTCTTAGAATCCTGAGATAATGCGAAAAAAGCAATAAAAATGTATTCCATCATTATTCTTAAACCAAACATGCAAAATGTCTAAAATTGCCTGTAATATTGAATCCATTTGAGTTTTACTAGAATCAGATAATCTTTTGTAATGTTTGCAAATACAAAAATTAGGTTTTACACATAATGACAGTATAACTGCCACACTCAATATGAAACCACACATGAAAAATGTCTAATAATGAATTAAGAAATGTATCTTTGTGAGTTTTACTAGAAACATTTCTTTTGTAAGGCTTGCAAACACAAAAAGTAGTTTTTTACTCAATATGACAATAATGTTCTTAGAATCCTGAGATAATGCGAAAAAAGCCATAAAAATGTATTCCAGCATAATTCCTAAACTAAACATGCAAAATGTCTAAAAATGAATGAAGAAATGTATTTTTGTGAGTTTTACTAGAAACATTTTCTTTTGTAAGGTTTGCAAAGACATAAATTATTTTTTTTTACTCAATATGACAGTTTATCTGCCACGCTCAATATGTAAGTTATTTAAACATAACTCCTAAACTACACATGAAAAATTGCTAATAATGCCTCAAATGATGCATTCTTGTGAGTTTTGCTCGAAACATATGCTTTTTTAAGGCTTGCAAACACAAAAAGTAATTTTTTACTCAATATGATAATAATGTTCTTAGAATCCTGAGATAATGCGAAAAAAGCAATAAAAATGTATTCCATCATTATTCTTAAACCAAACATGCAAAATGTCTAAAATTGCCTGTAATATTGAATCCATTTGAGTTTTACTAGAATCAGATAATCTTTTGTAATGTTTGCAAATACAAAAATTAGGTTTTACTCACTATGACAGTTTAACTGCCGCGCTCAATATGTAAGTTATTTAAACATAACTAGTAAACCACCAATGCAAAATGGCTAAAAATGCCTGAAATAATGCATCATTGGGAGTTTTACTCTAAACATATGCTTTTTTAAAGCCTGCAAACACAAAAAGTAGTTTTTTACTCCATATGACTGTAATGTTCTTAGAATCCTGAGATAATGCAAAAAAAAGCAATAAAAGTGTATTCAAACATAACTCCTAAACAACAGATGCAAAATGGCTAATTATACCTGGAGATATGTATCTTTGTTAGTTTTACTAGAAAAATAAACTTTTGTAAGGTTTGCAAAGACACAAGTTAGTGTTTTTTTTTCAATATGACAGTTTAACTGTCATATTAAATATGAAAGTTATATAAACATAACTCCAAAACCAAACATGCATTATGTCTAAAAATGCCTGTAATATTGAATCTATGTGAGTTTTACTAGAATCAGGTATTTTGGTAAGGTTTACAAATACAAAAATTATGTTTTACTCATAATGACAGTATAACTGCCACAAACAATATGACAGTTTTTTCAAACATAACTCCTAATGCAAAATGGCTAATATTGCCTGGAGAAATGTATATTTGTGAGTTTTACTGGAAAAAAAATATTTTGTAAGGTTTGCAAAAACAAAAAGTAGTTTTTTACTCAATATGACAATTATGTTCTTAGAATCCTGAGATAATGCGAAAAAAGCAATAAAAAAGTATTCCGTCATAATTCCTAAACCAAACATGCAAAATGTCTAAAAATGCCTGCAATATTGAATCCATGTGAGTTTTACTAGAATCAGTTGTTTTTGTAAGGTTTGCATATACAAAAATTAGGTTTTACTCACATGACAGTATACTTGCACACTCAATATGACAGTTATTAAACAAAACTAGTAAACCACACATGAACAATGGCTAATAATGCCTGAAATAATGCATCATTGGGAGTTTTACTCTAAACATATGCTTTTTTAAGGCTTGCAAACACAAAAAGTAGTTTTTTACTCAATATGACAGTAATGTTCTTGGAATCCTGAGATAATGCGAAAAAAGCAATAAAAATGTATTCAAACATAACTCCTAAACAACACTTCATGTGTTGTTTAATGGCTAATAAAGCCTTGAGACATGTATCTTTGTTAGTTTTACTAGAAAAAATATATTTTGTAAGGTTTGCAAAGACACAAGTTAGTTTTTTTAATTTAATACTACAGTATAACTGTCTTACTAAATATGAAAGTTATTTGAACATAACTCCAAAACCAAACATGCAATCTGTCTAAAAATGCATGATATAATGCATCCTCTTGAGTTTTACTCGAAACATGCTTTTTTTATGGCTTGCAAACACAAAAAGTAGTTTTTTACTCAATATGACAGTAATGTTCTTGGAATCCTGAGATAATGCGAAAAAAGCAATAAAAATGTATTCAAATATAACTCCTAAACAACACATGCAAAATGGCTAATAAAGCCTAGAGACATGTATCTTTGTTAGTTTTACTAGAAAAAAATATATTTTGTAAGGTTTGCAAAGACACAAGTTAGTTTTTTTAATTTAATACTACAGTATAACTGTCTTACTAAATATGAAAGTTATTTGAACATAACTCCAAAACCAAACATGCAATCTGTCTAAAAATGCATGATATAATGCATCCTCTTGAGTTTTACTCGAAACATGCTTTTTTTAAGGCTTGCAAACACAAAAAGTAGTTTTTTTACGTAATATGACAGTAATGTTTTTAGAATCCTTAGACAATGCGAAAAAAGCAATACAAATATTACAACATAATTCCTAAACCAACCATGCAAAATTCCTAATAATGCGTGAAAATGTTATCTTTATGAATTTTACAAGAAATCGGTCGTACGACCTGGGTATAGGGGCGAAAGACTATTCGGTCCAACACAAGTTAATTTTTTTACTCAATATGACAGTATAGCTGTCATACTATATATGAAGGTTATATAAACATAATTTCAAAACCGAATATGCATATTGTCTAAAAATGCCTGTAATATTGTATCTATGTGAGTTTTACTAGAATCAGGTTTTTTTTGTAAGGTTTGCAAATACAAAAGTTAGGTTTTACTCACTATGACAGTATACTTCCACACTCAATATGACAGTTTTTTAAATATATCTCCTAAACAACACATAAGAAATTGCTGAAAATGCCTGGAGAAATGTATCTTTGTTAGTTTTACTAGAATAATTATCTTTTGTACGGTTTGCAAAGACACAAGTTAGTTGTTTTACTCAATATGAATACATATGAAAGTTATATAAACTATACTCCAAAATTTAAACATGCAATATTCCAAAAATGCTGTAATATTGAATCTATGTGAGTTTCACCGTAATCAGGTATTTTGGTAAGGTTTACAAATACAAAAATTAGGTTTTACTCATAATGACAGTTTTACTGCCACATTCAATACGACAGTTATTTAAACATAACTCTAAACCACACATGTAAAAAGGCTAAAATTGCCTGGAAAATGTATCTTTGTGAGTTTTACCGAAAAAAAATGTTTTCTAAGGTTTGTAAAGACACAAGTTAGTTTTTTTTATGAAAGTTATATAAACATAACTCCAAAAGCAAACATGCCTAAAAATGCCTGTAATATGGTATTCATGTGAGTTTTACTAAAATCAGGTTTTTTTGTAAGGTTTGCAAATACAAAAATTTGGTTTTACTCACTATGACAGTATACTGCCACACTCAATATGATAGTTTTTTTAAACATAACTCCTAAACAACACATTAGAAATTGCTAAAAATGCCTGGAAAAATGTATCTTTGTTAGTTTTACTAGAATAATGATCTTTTGTATTGTTTGCAAAAACACAAGTTAGTTGTTTTACTCAATATGACTACATATGAAAGTTATATAAACATTACTCCAAAATTTAAACATGCAATATTCTAAAAATGCCTGTAATATTGAATCTATGTGAGTTTTACCAGAATCAGGTATTTTGTTAAGGTTTACAAATACAAAAATTAGGTGTTACTCATAATGACAGTTTTACTGCCACATTCAATGTGACAGTTATTTAAACATAACTCTAAACCACACATGTAAAATGGCTAATATTGCCTGGAAAATTTATCTTTGTGAGTTTTACCAAAAAAATATATTTTGTAAGGTTTGTAAAGACACAAGTTATTTTTTTTTACTCAATATGACAGTATAACTGCCATACTAAATATGAAAGTTATATAAACATAACTCCAAAAGCAAACATGCCTAAAAATGCCTGTAATATTGTATTCATGTGAGTTTTACTAGAATCAGGTTTTTTTGTAAGGTTTGCAAATACACAAATTAGGTTTTACTCACTATGACAGTATACTGTCACACTCAATATGATAGTTTTTTAAACATAACTCCTAAACAACACATGCGAAATTGCTAATAATGCCTGGAGAAATGCATCTTTGTTAGTTTTACTAGAATAATGATCTTTTGTAAGGTTTGCAAATACACAAGTTAGTTGTTTTACTCAATATGACTACTTATAAAAGTTATTTAACATTACTCCAAAATTTAAACATGCAATATGTCTAAAAATGCCTGTAATATTGAATCTATGTGAGTTTTACCAGAATCAGGTATTTTGGTAAGGTTTACAAATGCAAAAATTAGGTGTTACTTATAATGACAGTATTACTGCCACTTCAATATGACGTTATTTAAACATAACTCTTAAACCACACATGTAAAATGGCTAATATTGCCTGGAGAAATGTATCTTTGTGAGTTTTACTAAAAAAATATATTTTGTAAGGTTTGTAAAGATACAAGTTAGTTTTTTTTTACTCAATATGACAGTATAACTGTCATACTATATATGAAAGTTATATAAATATAACTCCAAAAGCAACCATGCATTATGTCTAAAAATGCCTGTAATATTGTATTCATGTGAGTTTAACTAGAATCAGTTGTTTTTGTAAGGTTTGCAAATACAAAATATGGGTTTTTCTCACTATGACAGTATACTGTCACACTCAATCTGACAGTTATTTAAACATAACTCCTAAACCACACATGCAAAATGGCTAATAATGCCTGGAAAAATGTATCTTTGTAAGTTTTACTAGAAAAAATATATTTTGTAAGGTTTGCAAAGACACAAGTTAGTTGTTTTACTCAGCATGACAGTATAACTGTCATACTAAATCCATCCATCCATCCATTTTCTTCCGCTTATCCGAGGTCGGGTTGCGGGGGCAGCAGCCTAATTAGAGAAGCCCAGACTTCCCCCTCCCCAGCCACTTTGTCCAGCTCTTCTCGGGGGATCCCGAGGCGTTCCCAGGCAAGCCGGGAGACATAGTCTTCCAAATGTGTCCTGGGTCTTCCCCATGGCCTCCTGCCGGTCAGACTTGCCCTAAACACCTCCCTAGGGAGGCGTTCGGGTGGCAACCTGAGCAGATGCCCGAACCACCTCATCTGGCTCTTCTCAATATGGAGGAGCAGCAGGTTTACTCCGAGTTCCTCCCAGATGACAGAGCTTCTCACCCTATCTCTAGGGAGAGACCCGCCACCCAGCGGAGGAAACTCATTTTGGCCGCTTGTACCCGTGATCTTGTCCTTTCGGTCATAACCCAAAGCTCATGACCATAGGTGACGATGGGAACGTAGATCGACCGGTGAATTGAGAGCTTTTCCTTCTGGCTCAGCTCCTTCTTCACCACTACGGATCGGTATAGCGTCCTCATTACTGAAGACGCCGCACCGATCCGCCTGTGGATCTTACGATCCACTGTTCCGTCACTCTTGAACAAGACTCTTAGGTACTTGAACTCCTCCACTTTGGGCAAGATCTCCTCCCCAACCCGTAGATGGCACTCCACCCTTTCCCGGGCGAGGTGCTGAGTCTCATCCCAGTCGCTTCACACTCGGCTGCGAACCGATCCAATGAGAGCTGAATATCCTGGCCAGTTGAAGCCATCAGGACCACATTATCTGCAAAAAGCAGAGACCTAATCCTGCAGCCACCAAACCGGATCCCCTCAACACCATGACTGTGCCTAGAAATTCTGTCCATAAAAGTTATGAACAGAATCGGTGACAAAGGGCAGTCCAACCCTCACTGGAAAGGGGTCCGACTTACTGCCGGCAATGCGGACAAAGCTCTGACACTGATCATACAGGCAGCGACCCGCCACAATCAGACAGTCCGATACCCCATACTCTCTGAGCACTCCCCACAGGACTTCCCTGGATACGGTCGAATGCCTTCTCCAAGTCCACAAAGCACATGTAGACTGGTTAGGCAAACTCTCATGCACACTCAAGGACCCTGCCGAGAATATAGAGCTGGTCTAGAGTTCCACGACCAGGACGAAAACCACACTGTTCGTCCTGGATCCGAGGTTCGACTATCCGGCGTAGCCTCCTCTCCAGTACACATGAATAGATCTTACCGGGAAGGCTGAGGAGTGTGATCCACGATAATTGGAACACACCCTCCGGTTCCCCTTCTTAAAGAGAGGAACCACCACCCCGGTCTCCCAATCCAGAGGTACCGCCCCCAATGTCCACGCGATATTGCAGAGTCTTGTCAACCAAGACAGCCCCACAGCATCCAGAGCCTTAAGGATCTCATCCACCCCCGGGGCCTTGCCACCGAGGAGTGTTTTAACTACCTCAGCAACTTCAGCCCCAGAAATAGGAGAACCCACCACAGATTCCCCAGGCACTGCTTCGTCATAGGAAGACATGTTGGTGGGATTGAGGAGGTTTTCGAAGTATTCCCTCCACCGATCCAGAACAGCCGCAGTAAAGGTCAGCAGCACACCATACACGGTGTTGACAGTGCACTGCTCCCCCCCAGATAGGCTCTTTCTTCAGTTTGACGGCTTCCCTCACTGCTGGTGTCCACCTGCGGGTTCTAGGATTACCGCCCCGACATGCACCAAATACCTTGAGGCCACAGCTCCAATCAGCTGCAAGAGAGGCACGGAAAATGGTCCAGCACCTCCCTCGTGACATGTTCAAAGTTCAAAGTTCAAAGGGGCGGCGTGGCGAAGTTGGTAGAGTGGCCGTGCCAGCAATCGGAGGGTTGCTGGTTACTCGGGTTCAATCCCCACCTTCTACCATCCTAGTCACGTCCGTTGTGTCCTTGAAGGTAGAAAAGCGCTATACAAGTATAACCCATTCATCATTATCATATAAAGTTCTTCCGGAGGTGGGAATTGAACATCTCTCTGACAGGAGACTCTGCTAGGTGTTCCCAGCAGACCATCACAATGCATTTGGGCCTGCCAGGTCTGTCCGGCATCCTCCCCCACCATCGGAGCCAGCTCACCACCAGGCTGTGATCGGTAGAAAGCTCTGCCCCTCTCGTCACCCGAGTGTCCAAAACATGAGGCTGCAAATCCGATGACACAACTACAAAGTCATTCATAGAAGTGCGGCCGAGGGTGTCCTGGTGCCAAGTGCACATATGGACACCCTTATGTTTGAACATTGTGTTTGTTATGGACAATCCGTGACGAGTACAAAAGTCCAATAACAAAGCACCACTTGGGTTCAGATCCGGGTGGCCATTTTTCCCAATCACGCCTCTCCAGTTTTCACTGTCGTTGCCAACATGAGCGTTGAACCCCCCCAGCAGAACAAGGGAATAACCCGAGGGAGCACTCTCCAGTACTCCCTCAAGGGAATCCAAAGAAGTGGTTACTCTGAGCTGCTGTTTGGTGCGTAAACACAAACAACAGTCAGGACCCGTCCCCCAACCCGAAGGCGGAGGGAAGCTACCATCTCGTCTACTGTGTTAAAGTCCAACGTGCAGACTTTGAGCCGGGGGGGGCAACAAGAATTGCCACCCCAGCCTGTCGCCTCTCATTGCTTGCAATGCCAGAGTGGAATGCCCCAGAGAGAACAGGTTCCAGAGCCCTTGCTGTGCGTAGAAGTGAGTCCAACTACATCTAGCCGGAACTTCTCCTTCCCTCCCAGCG
The DNA here is from genome assembly GCF_033978785.1 of Entelurus aequoreus. NCBI lineage: Eukaryota > Metazoa > Chordata > Actinopteri > Syngnathiformes > Syngnathidae > Entelurus > Entelurus aequoreus. The sequence continues at coordinate 247,735 of NW_026907966.1, read as the reverse complement.
AGGTGACATTCCACGTCTCAGGAGCTAGCTTATGTTGCCGATGATTGGACCGCCAAGTGCCCTGCCTTCGGCTGCTGCCCAGCTCACACTGCACCCGACCTCGATGACCCAGCCCATGAGTGGTGAGCCCATTGGAGGGGGGACCCACATTGCCTCTTCGAGCTGAGCCTGCGCCCCATGGGCTCACCATCGTGCCCCACCTCTGGGCCTGGCTCCAGAGGGGAGCCCCGGTGACCCGTGTCCGGGCGAGGAAAAATCTAGGTCCTCGATTTGTACTTCTCATAAAGGTCTTTGAGCTGCTTTTTTTCTGATCCCTCACCTAGGACCTGTTTGTCTGGGAGACCCTACCAGGGGGCATAGAAGCCCAAGTACCGATGGATGGACGAGCGATAACCTGCTGCCACCTGGCCGCCGCAGCTAAATCCAACCTACTGGTGTGTTTTTGATAACAAGGTAATTCCCGTGCAATCAGAGTCACTTGGAACTTTAAATTTGTGGAGCCACTCCCAATTTGTCTTGGTCAGAATGTATCAGGCAAATAATGTTTTCTACAATATGTGCCAGTGAAAAACACCATTGAGTCACTGTTATCCTTAAAGTCTGTGAGGGAGCAAATACAGCAAGTAAAAACTAGAATCCAACCTGATAATGTTATTCAGGATTTGTGGGATGGCACAAATATTAAAAAGAACATGCTGCTCAAAGACAAGACCTCCTCCTTAGGCATAATTCTTTTTCAAGATTCCTTTGAAGTGGCAAATCCACTAGGGTCTGGAAGGAAAAAGCACAAGATTGTCAACAAGCTGTCCCACCACTCTGGTTGCTTTGGTGTAGAACACATTAAAGCCTTCTACAGAAAGCTAGGAGTATCCAACAATGATTTCAAATTAGAAATTGTCACAGCTGATGAGGTGCTTAAAAAATTGAGCGCGCTCCACTCAAACAAGGCCACCGGCCTTGATAATATTCCCTTCAGATTCCTCAGGGACTCTTCCTCCATCATTGCCCCAATCATTACGCACATAATAAACCTCTCAATTTCACACGGCCAAGTACAAAAAGATTTTAAGATAGCAAGAGTAACACCCCTCTTTGAAAAAGGAAGCAAATTGGAACCTGGCAACTACCGACCTGTTTCTATTCTCAGTTCCATTTCGAAAGTAATGGAAAAAATAGTTTATGAAAAGGTCGATAGTTGCCTTGCCACTAATAAACTCATATACAAATTCCAATCCGGCTTCAGAACTAACCACTCCACTGACACATGCCGTCTCTATCTGACTGACCACATCAAACATGAGGTGGACGCGGGCAAATACTGCGGCATGGTCATGCTGGACGCGGGCAAATACTGCGGCATGGTCATGCTGGACCTTCAGAATGCATTTGACACCGTTCACCACGCTATACTGTTGGATAAGCTCAGAGCAATCGGATTTAACAAAACCTCATCGGGCTGGATGCAATCTTACTTGAGGGGAGAGAACAGGTTGTAGAGGTGAACAGCACCTTGCCCCCCCCCCCCCCCCTCTCAGTGAGCTGTGGAGTCCTTCAAGGCAGTATATTGGGGCCTTTACTGTTCCTAATATACATAAACGACTTGTCATCGGCATGCGACTGTGAATTGTTCTTGTTTGCGAATGACTGGTATCAGACAGGGACAAGTCACAGGTGGAGAAAATCCTCAGTGCTGAACTCTGTAGAACTTGCACCTGGCTCGCTGACAACAAGCTATCTATGCATACACTTGGGTAAAACGGAATCCATCCTGTTTGGGTCCCACATCAACCTTAAGAAAGTCAATGACTTCACTATAAAAGTGGGTGTCATTGTTATCACCAGGAAGGATGAGGTCACCTACCTAGGTTCCATTCTAGAGGCTAGTCTTTCCTGCGATAAAATGGCAACCAAGGTAATCAAAAAGGTCAACCAACGAACGAGATTTCTCTATAGAATCTCCTCTCTGGTCAACAAAAGCACCATGAGGATTCTGGCGGGAACTCTCGTCAACCCTTTTTGGATTACGCATGCACCTCCTGGTACCCTAGCACCTCCAAAACCCTCAAATCTAAACTCCAAACATCCCAGAAAAAGCCAGTCAGATTACTTCTAGACCTCCACCCCAGATCCCACCTCACTCCTACCCACTTCTCCAAAGTGGGCTGGCTCAGGGTGGAGGACAGAGTAAAACAACTTGCACTGAGCCTAGTCTATAAAATCCGCTACACCTCCCTGATACCAAAGTACATGTCAAACTACTTCCTTAACGTAAATGACTGCCATAACCACAACACCAGGGGGAGCTCCACTAACCACGTTAAACCCAGATTCCGATCTAACAAAGGTCTTAACTCATTCTCTTTCTATGCCACATCAATGTGGAATGCGCTCCCAACAGGTATAAAAGAAAGGGCATCTCTAACCTCCTTCAAAACCGCAATAAAAGTACACCTCCAGGCAGCTACAACCCTAAACTAACACCCTCCCCGGATTGTTAATAATCAAATGTAAACAATCTTATGTCTTCTGATCTCTCTCTCTCTCTCTCTCTCTCTCTCTCTCTCTCTCTCTCTCTCTCTCTCTCTCTCTCTCTCTCTCTCTCTCTCTCTCTCTCTCTCTTATATATATATATATATATATATATATATATATATATATATATATATATATATATATATATATCCACTACTTGCTGTACATATCCTACCAAGTCAGACCTACACTGTACCAATATCCATTTCTCTGTTCTCAATTGTTGATGACTGATGATAACAACCAAACCTAACACCCCACTCCCCCTCCACACCCCGGATTTTTCCATCCATCCATCCATCCATCTTCTTCCGCTTATCCGAGGTCGGCAGCCTAAGCAGGGAAACCCAGACTTCCCTCTCCCCAGCCACTTCGTCCAGCTCTTCCCGGGAGATCCCGAGGCGTTCCCAGGCCAGCCGGGAGACATAGTCTTCCAAACGTGTCCTGGGTCTTCCCCGTGGCCTCCTACCGGTCGGACGTGCCCTAAACACCTCCCTAGGGAGGCGTTCGGGTGGCATCCTGACCAGATGCCCGAACCACCTCATCTGGCTCCTCTCGATGTGGAGGAGCAGCGGCTTTACTTTGAGCTCCTCCCGGATGGCAGAGCTTCTCACCCTATCTCTAAGGGAGAGCTCCGCCACCCGGCGGAGGAAACTCATTTCGGCCGCTTGTACTCGTGATGTTGTCCTTTCGGTCATAACCCAAAGCTCATGACCATAGGTGAGGATGGGAACGTAGATCGACCGGTAAATTGAGAGCTTTGCCTTCCTAACTTGTGTCTTTGCAAACCTTACAAAATATATTTTTTCTAGTAAAACTAACAAAGATACATGTCTCTAGGCTTTATTAGCCATTTTGCATGTGTTGTTTAGGAGTTATGTTTGAATACATTATTATTGCTTTTTTCGCATTATCTCAGGATTCCAAGAACATTACTGTCATATTGAGTAAAAAACTACTTTTTGTGTTTGCAAGCCTTAAAAAAGCATATGTTTAGAGTAAAACTCCCAATGATGCATTATTTCAGGCATTATTAGCCATTGTTCATGTGTGGTTTACTAGTTTTGTTTAATAACTGTCATATTGAGTGTGCCAGTATACTGTCATGTGAGTAAAACCTATTGTTTTGTATATGCAAACCTTACAAAAACAACTGATTCTAGTAAAACTCACATGGATTCAATATTGCAGGCATTTTTAGACATTTTGCATGTTTGGTTTAGGAATTATGACGGAATACTTTTTTATTGCTTTTTTCGCATTATCTCAGGATTCTAAGAACATAATTGTCATATTGAGTAAAAAACTACTTTTTGTTTTTGCAAACCTTACAAAATATTTTTTTTCCAGTAAAACTCACAAAGATACATTTCTCCAGGCAATATTAGCCATTTTGCATTTGTGGTTTAAGGAGTTATGTTTGAAAAAACTGTCATATAGTTTGTGGCAGTTATACTGTCATTATGAGTAAAACATAATTTTTGTATTTGTAAACCTTAACAAAATACCTGATTCTAGTAAAACTCACATAGATTCAATATTACAGGCATTTTTAGACATAATGCATGTTTGGTTTTGGAGTTATGTTTATATAACTTTCATATTTAATATGACAGTTAAACTGTCATATTGAAAAAAAAAACACTAACTTGTGTCTTTGCAAACCTTACAAAAGTTTATTTTTCTAGTAAAACTAACAAAGATACATATCTCCAGGTATAATTAGCCATTTTGCATCTGTTGTTTAGGAGTTATGTTTGAATACACTTTTATTGCTTTTTTTTGCATTATCTCAGGATTCTAAGAACATTACAGTCATATGGAGTAAAAAACTACTTTTTGTGTTTGCAGGCTTTAAAAAAGCATATGGTTAGAGTAAAACTCCCAATGATGCATTATTTCAGGCATTTTTAGCCATTTTGCATTGGTGGTTTACTAGTTATGTTTAAATAACTTACATATTGAGCGCGGCAGTTAAACTGTCATAGTGAGTAAAACCTAATTTTTGTATTTGCAAACATTACAAAAGATTATCTGATTCCAGTAAAACTCAAATGGATTCAATATTACAGGCAATTTTAGACATTTTGCATGTTTGGTTTAAGAATAATGATGGAATACATTTTTATTGCTTTTTTCGCATTATCTCAGGATTCTAAGAACATTATTATCATATTGAGTAAAAAATTACTTTTTGTGTTTGCAAGCCTTAAAAAAGCATATGTTTCGAGCAAAACTCACAAGAATGCATCATTTGAGGCATTATTAGCAATTTTTCATGTGTAGTTTAGGAGTTATGTTTAAATAACTTACATATTGAGCGTGGCAGATAAACTGTCATATTGAGTAAAAAAAAATAATTTATGTCTTTGCAAACCTTACAAAAGAAAATGTTTCTAGTAAAACTCACAAAAATACATTTCTTCATTCATTTTTAGACATTTTGCATGTTTGGTTTAGGAATTATGCTGGAATACATTTTTATTGCTTTTTTCGCATTATCTCAGGATTCTAAGAACATTATTGTCATATTGAGTAAAAAACTACTTTTTGTGTTTGCAAGCCTTACAAAAGAAATGTTTCTAGTAAAACTCACAAAGATACATTTCTTAATTCATTATTAGACATTTTTCATGTGTGGTTTCATATTGAGTGTGGCAGTTATACTGTCATTATGTGTAAAACCTAATTTTTGTATTTGCAAACCTTACAAAAACAACTGATTCCAGTCAAACTCACATAGATTCAATATTGCAGGTATTTTTAGACATTTTGCATGTTTGGTTTAGGAGTTGTGTTTGAGTCATTTTTTATTGCTTTTTTCGCATTATCTCACACTAAGAAATTTCACCATTTAAATACAGTAACCTACTGGCAGCTAATGGTTCCAGTATAAAACTGTTTTTAAAAACTGCTATGCAAATGTATTCACACTGTCCTTTTGTAGTCCTTCTTCCATTATTTTCAAGAAGGCTTTGTCCTGCGATGTAATTGTCATGTCTGGTTTGTTTGAACACATTACATCCTAAATGATCATGTTCACAAGCGCTCTCCACAAGTTGAGTGCTGAAGCTGAATGGAACTTGTATCTCACAATGTCTCGCTATTACATTAAATACATTGGGGCATAGCTCAAACATTGTAGGACGCCCCTTCTCAGTTGTATTTGTGAACAGCGTCTTCACAGCGAGAGTTTTGTGGACATCACCTAAACACACGTTTCCTACTATGACCCACCCGAGGTCCAATTTTTGTGCATAGTTGCTCGGGCCACTTATCTGTTTATGGACTTTGTGAACTCTAATAACATCCCGTCCGAGAAGCATGAGTATAGGGGCATTAGAGTCCAGGTCAGGGATAAGGTGAGCTACTGACTTTAGGTGACTGTGTTGCATAGCTGCACTGGGTGTGGGAATTGCATCTCTATCGTTTGGGATATTTATACATTCAATGAGGCTAGGCAATGGGATGTGGACTGAACCATCCAAGGCTGCCACTACATATCCTGTAGCTCTCCTGCCCATTGCTTTTTTAGTACCAGCACATGTCCTTAGTGAGTAAGGGGAACTAGGGCCACGGTCATTGAACAATTAAAAAAAACTCAGGACATACTAACGACCTGTTACTTTGTTCATCATGGATGGCATAGAGCCTTACTGCTTGTTCAGGATGGCCAGCAGGCCACTTAGCCCTTGTATTATGTTAAGGGTCAATTTGACCCATTTCAGTTTTTGTGTTGATCAAAGTACTGGTTATCCTTTCTTTTTCTTGCTGAAATGTGGTGACTTTTCCTCATCTAGGGTCATGAACTGGTGTGAAAAATCTGGACACTTTGATGTGTAGTGGAATGTCTTTCTAGAGTTGTATACAAAGATGATGTTGCGGGTCATTTTGACCCAGACGCTTTGATGTGGGTAAACAGCTGTTCAGATCCAAAATAAACATGTCTCTATGATGTACTTTTTACTTTGATGTACAATTGTTTGTAGTTTGATTGCCTCTGAGACCCAGAGCCAGGTGTGTGAAGAGAGGGAACTTTCTCACACTTGTCCTTGTCATTGTTCTCATGTCATCTCTTTGACAAACTCACCAAAAATTAGCTCCAGAATGATGACGTCTGAGGAGGCTTTATCACTGATTTTTAACTGGGATAGTGATGTAGAGGAAGAGATTTCAGAAACAGAGGATTTTTCAGAGACAGAGGACAATGTTATTGCTGATCCAGATTTTCCTACAATGAGGAGGATTCAGAGGACGAGTCTGCCGTTGTTCCTCCAACAGATGAAAATCAAGGAATGCAGCAATCATCATCCACAGAGGGGACATGGGCATCTAAGGACGGTAATATAAAATGGTCAACATCACCACACCCAAGCCGAGGCAGACTATCATCTTCCAATGTGATCAAAATGACTCCCGGTCCTACAAGATTTGCTGTCACATGAGTTGATGAGATTCAATCAGCATTTCAGCTCTTCATATCCCCACCAATAGAGAGGATTATACTGGAAATGACCAATTTGGAGGGGAGACGCATGTTTCAAGAGAAATGGAAGCCACTGGATCAGACTGACTTGCATGCTTACATTGGAGTTCTGTTATTAGCTGGAGTGTACAGGTCAAAGGGAGAAGCCACTGCAAGTCTATGGAATAAAGAGAATGGAAGGCCAATCTTTCGTGCAACAATGTCTCTGGAGACATTCCACATGATATCTCGTGTGATCCACTTTGACAACCGCGACACCAGAGCTGGTCGACGTGAAAGAGACAAACAAGCTGCGATCAGAGATGTGTGGGATAAATGGGTTGAAAATGTACCTTTGTTGTACAATCCTGGTCCCCATGTTACTGTAGATGAGCGCCTTGTTCCATTCAGGGGGCGCTGTCCTTTTCGACAGTACATACCCAACAAGCCCGCCAAGTATGGCATCAAAATATGGGCAGCCTGTGATGCAAAATCCAGCTATGCATAGAATATGCAAGTATACACTGGAAAGCAACCTGGAGGAACATCTGAGAAGAATCAGATGTGTGTGGTGCTGGAAATGAGTGAAGGGCTGCAAGGTCATAACATCACATGTGACAATGTCTTTACATCCTACCGCCTTGTAGATGAACTTCAGAAGAGAAAGCTGACCATGTTGGGAACAGTCAGAAAAAATAAGCCAGAACTTCCCACCGAAATTCTGAAGATGCAGGGCAGACCTCTGCATTCCTCAATATTTGCTTTCACTGAGAAAGCAACAGTTGTTTCATACTGCCCAAAGAGAAACAAGAATGTTCTTGTAATGAGTACAATGCACACAGATGCATCTCTGAGCACAAGAGAAGACATGAAGCCACAAATGATCCTGGATTATAACTCCACCAAAGGAGGAGTTGACAACCTGGACAAAGTCACAGCAACATACAGCTGCCAGCGCAAGGCAGCCCGTTGGCCTTTGGTGATTTTCTACAACATTGTGGACGTGTCTGCTTACCTCGAGAGGACAGTAAAACAAGTACCTCTTGTGTGAAATGCAAGAATTACATCTGCAGAAAGCACACAGTAACATTCTGTCCATCATGTGGAGAGCATTGAAAATGTTGAAGAAAATTTGGAGAACATTGAAAATGTTGAAGTTCGCTGGGATGAAGTTAAAGTTGAAGTTAAAGTATTTCTTAAATATAGTGTTGGAATTAAAAATGTATTGTATGTCACTTTTCTAAATGTTTATATAACCTAAAATAAAGTTGTTATTGGTTTAACCTGTTTTCTTGACTGTTTTGAGTGCATTTATACAATACGGGTCAAAATGACCCGCAACATAATCAATGTCATTTTTTTCCAACATAATACAAGGGTTAGTGGAGTCACTCTCCCCGCCATACTCTGCTGCAGGTTCAGTTTCTTTAAACCAGGGTGCTGGTCCTGGGTGAAGAGCAGTGCAGTGTTTTTCATCAAGACACAGAGCACTGTATCTTGACCATACAGTTATTTGCATTGTGTGTAGATGAAGAACAGCATTTGAAGCAAATGTGGTTCTCTTTTAAGAATGCTTTTCGATCATCGAGTGTTTTCATTCGAAATTATCTGCACTTCGAGAGGGGATGAGGTTTCATGTGAATTGGGCAAAGCTTGTCGCTGTTAACAGCTTTGTTTGCCTTTTTTGTGAATCTAAATTGTAACGGGGGACATCAGTTTTGTGCACTGACATTTATTTTTGATTATATGCTCTCCAAGGCAGTTTGTCGAGTTTGGGTACGTCAGGGAACGATGTAAAGTTAAAGCTTGGGTAATTTCTTGAGTTAGCTTCTTGCTTTACAAAGTCTACAAAAACATTGAATGGTGGGAAGGGGACACGTTGTGTGCATTTGTATTTAGCTCCTACTGTGGTCCACCTTTCTTGCAAATTGAAGGGAAGTTTCTGCACAATTGGATTTAAGCCTCTTGCGGTATCCATAAACGCAAGACCAGGAAGGTCTCCTTCAGCTTTAGCACTCTGCATTTCCATGAGCAGGTCACTAAACTTCCTTAGTTTGTGTAGTCTTTGGATGTGATTTGGGGGAACATATCAAGTCTTTTGAAGAGTGTATCCTCAATCACTTCAGCTGAGCCATAACATTGCTCAAGCCTGTCCCACATCATATTGAGACCTTTGGTTGGGTTGTTAATGTGTATGGCTCTAATTTGTTCTACGTGTTCAGAGGATTCTTTGCCAAGCCACTTTAACATCAAGTCCATCTCCTCACTTGTTGATAAATCTAATCCATTTATTGCATTTTTAGAGGAGCGTTTCCAAGCTCTGAAATTTTGAGGCTTGTCGTTAAAGTCCTGTTGCTACTATTTCCCGGCGAACAAAGTATCTAATGAAGTCACTCACATTACAGATTTTTTTCGCTCTTGGCATGAAGGCCGGACTGTGATTGATTGACTGATTGAGACTTTTATTAGTAAGTTGCACAGTGAAGTACATATTCCGTACAATTGACCACTAAATGGTAACACCCGAATAGGTTTTTCAACTTGTTTAAGTCAGGGTCCACTTAAATTGATTCATGATACAGATATACACTACCAGATATATACTTCTATCATAATATAGTCATCACACAAGATAATCACATTGAATTATTTACATTATTTTACAATCCGGGGTCTTAAAGAGAGGAACCACCACCCCGGTCTGCCAATCCAGAGGTACCGCCTCCGATGTCCACGCGATGCTGCAGAGTCTTGTCAACCAAGACAGCCCCACAGCATCCAGAGCCTTAAGGAACTCCGGGCGGATCTCATCCACCCCCGGGGCCTTGCCACTGAGGAGCTTTTTAACTACCTCAGCAACCTCAGCCCAGGAAATAGGAGAGCCCACCACAGTTTCCTCATAAGAAGACGTGTTGGTGGGATTGAGGAGGTCTTCGAAGTATTCCCTCCACCGATCCACAACATCCGCAGTCGAGGTCAGCAGAACACCATCCTCACCATACACGGTGTTGATAGTGCACTGCTTCCCCTTCCTGAGGCGGCTGATGGTGGTCCAGAATTGCTTCAAAGCCGTCCGGAAATCGTTTTCCATGGCTTCACCGAACTCCTCCCATGTCCGAGTTTTTGCCTCCGCGACCGCCGAAGCCGCACACCGCTTGGCCTTGGCCTCTTTAAGAAGTGGAACCGGAGGGTGTGTTCTAACTATCGTGGGATCACACTCCTCAGCCTTCAGGTCTATTCAGGTGTGCTGGAGAGGAGGCTACGCCGGATAGTCGAACCTCGGATTCAGGAGGAACAGTGTGGTTTTTGTCCTGGTCGTGGAACTGCTGACCAGCTGTATACTCTCGGCAGGGTCCTTGAGGGTGCATGGGAGTTTGCCCAACCAGTCTACATGTGTTTTGTGGACTTGGAGAAGACATTCGACCGTGTCCCTCGGGAAGTCCTGTGGGGAGTGCTCAGAGAGTATGGGGTATCGGACTGTCTGATTGTGTCGGTCCGCTCCCTGTATGATCAGTGCCAGAGTTTGGTCCGCATTGCCGGCAGTAAGTCGGACATGTTTCCAGTGAGGGTTGGACTACGCCAAGGCTGCCCTTTGTCACCGATTCTGTTCATAACTTTTATGGACATAATTTCTAGGCGCAGTCAAGGCGTTGAGGGGATCTGGTTTGGTGGCTGCAGGATTAGTTCTCTGCTTTTTGCAGATGATGTGGTCCTGATGGCTTCATCTGGCCAGGATCTTCAGCTCTCACTGGATCGGTTCGCAGCTGAGTGTGAAGCGACTGGGATGAGAATCAGCACCTCCAAGTCCGAGTCCATGGTTCTCGCCCGGAAAAGGGTGGAGTGCCATCTCCGGGTTGCGGAGGAGACCCTTCCCCAAGTGGAGGAGTTCAAGTACCTCGGAGTCTTGTTGACGAGTGAGGGAAGAGTGGATCGTGATATCGACAGGCGGATCGGTGCGGCGTCTTCAGTAATGCGGACGCTGTATCGATCCGTTGTGGTGAAGAAGGAGCTGAGCCGGAAGGCAAAGCTCTCAATTTACCGGTCAATCTACGTTCCCATCCTCACCTATGGTCATGAGCTTTGGGTTATGACCGAAAGGACAACATCACGAGTACAAGCGGCCGAAATGAGTTTCCTCCGCCGGGTGGCGGAGCTCTCCCTTAGAGATAGGGTGAGAAGCTCTGCCATCCGGGAGGAGCTCAAAGTAAAGCCGCTGCTCCTTCACATCGAGAGGAGCCAGATGAGGTGGTTCGGGCATCTGGTCAGGATGCCACCCGAACGCCTCCCTAGGGAGGTGTTTAGGGCACGTCCGACCGGTAGGAGGCCACGGGGAAGACCCAGGACACGTTTGGAAGACTATGTCTCCCGGCTGGCCTGGGAACGCCTCGGGATCGCCCGGGAAGAGCTGGACGAAGTGGCTGGGGAGAGGGAAGTCTGGGTTTCCCTGCTTAGGCTGCCGACCTCGGATAAGCGGAAGAAGATGGATGGATGGATGGATGGAACAATCCGGGGTGTGGAGGGGGAGTGGGATGTTAGGTTTGGTTGTTATCATCAGTCATCAACAATTGAGAACAGAGAAATGGATATTGGTACAGTGTAGGTCTGACTTGGTAGGATATGTACAGCAAGTAGTGGACATAGAGAGAGAGAGAGAGAGAGAGAGAGAGAGAGAGAGAGAGAGAGAGAGAGAGAGAGAGAGAGAGAGAGAGAGAGAGAGAGAGAGAGAGAGAGAGAGAGAGAGAGAGAGAGAGAGAGAGATCAGAAGACATAAGATTGTTTACATTTGATTATTAACAATCCGGGGAGGGTGTTAGTTTAGGGTTGTAGCTGCCTGGAGGTGTACTTTTATTGCGGTTTTGAAGGAGGTTAGAGATGCCCTTTCTTTTATACCTGTTGGGAGCGCATTCCACATTGATGTGGCATAGAAAGAGAATGAGTTAAGACCTTTGTTAGATCGGAATCTGGGTTTAACGTGGTTAGTGGAGCTCCCCCTGGTGTTGTGGTTATGGCAGTCATTTACGTTAAGGAAGTAGTTTGACATGTACTTTGGTATCAGGGAGGTGTAGCGGATTTTATAGACTAGGCTCAGTGCAAGTTGTTTTACTCTGTCCTCCACCCTGAGCCAGCCCACTTTGGAGAAGTGGGTAGGAGTGAGGTGGGATCTGGGGTGGAGGTCTAGAAGTAATCTGACTGGCTTTTTCTGGGATGTTTGGAGTTTAGATTTGAGGGTTTTGGAGGTGCTAGGGTACCAGGAGGTGCATGCGTAATCCAAAAAGGGTTGACGAGAGTTCCCGCCAGAATCCTCATGGTGCTTTTGTTGACCAGAGAGGAGATTCTATAGAGAAATCTCGTTCGTTGGTTGACCTTTTTGATTACCTTGGTTGCCATTTTATCGCAGGAAAGACTAGCCTCTAGAATGGAGCCTAGGTAGGTGACCTCATCCTTCCTGGTGATAACAATGACACCCACTTTTATAGTGAAGTCATTGACTTTCTTAAGGTTGATGTGGGACCCAAACAGGATGGATTCCGTTTTACCCAAGTGTATGCATAGATAGCTTGTTGTCAGCGAGCCAGGTGCAAGTTCTACAGAGTTCAGCACTGAGGATTTTCTCCACCTGTGACTTGTCCCTGTCTGATACCAGTCATTCGCAAACAAGAACAATTCACAGTCGCATGCCGATGACAAGTCGTTTATGTATATTAGGAACAGTAAAGGCCCCAATATACTGCCTTGAAGGACTCCACAGCTCACTGAGAGGGGGGGGGGGGAAAGGTGCTGTTCACCTCTACAACCTGTTCTCTCCCCTCAAGTAAGATTGCATCCAGCCCGTTGAGGTTTTGTTAAATCCGATTGCTCTGAGCTTATCAAACAGTATAGCGTGGTGAACAGTGTCAAATGCATTCTGAAGGTCCAGCATGACCATGCCGCAGTATTTGCCCGCGTCCAGCATGACCATGCCGCAGTATTTGCCCGCGTCCACCTCATGTTTGATGTGGTCAGTCAGATAGAGACGGCATGTGTCAGTGGAGTGGTTAGTTCTGAAGCCGGATTGGAATTTGTATATGAGTTTATTAGTGGCAAGGCAACTATCGACCTGTTCATAAACTATTTTTTCCATTACTTTCGAAATGGAACTGAGAATAGAAACAGGTCGGTAGTTGCCAGGTTCCAATTTGCTTCCTTTTTCAAAGAGGGGTGTTACTCTTGCTATCTTAAAATCTTTTTGTACTTGGCCGTGTGAAATTGAGAGGTTTATTATGTGCGTAATGATTGGGGCAATGATGGAGGAAGAGTCCTTGAGGAATCTGAAGGGAATATTATCAAGGCCGGTGGCCTTGTTTGAGTGGAGCGCGCTCAATTTTTTAAGCACCTCATCAGCTGTGACAATTTCTAATTTGAAATCATTGTTGGATACTCCTAGCTTTCTGTAGAAGGCTTTAATGTGTTCTACACCAAAGCGACCAGAGTGGTGGGACAGCTTGTTGACAATCTTGTGCTTTTTCCTTCCAGACCCTAGTGGATTTGCCACTTCAAAGGAATCTTGATAAAGAATTATGCCTAAGGAGGAGGTCTTGTCTTTGAGCAGCATGTTCTTTTTAATATTCGTGCCATCCCACAAATCCTGAATAACATTATCAGGTTGGATTCTAGTTTTTACTTGCTGTATTTGCTCCCTCACAGACTTTAAGGATAACAGTGACTCAATGGTGTTTTTCACTGGCACATATTGTAGAAAACATTCTTTGCCTGATTCATTCTGACCAAGACAAATTGGGAGTGGCTCCAAATATTTAAAGTTACAAGATACTCTGATTGCACGGGAATTACCTTGTTATCAAAAACACACCATTAGGATGGATCCATCGGTACTTGGGCTTCTATGCCCCTTGGTAGGGTCTCCCAGACAAACAGGTCCTAGGTGAGGGATCAGACAAAAAGCAGCTCAAAGACCTTTATGAGAAGTACAAATCGAGGACCTAGATTTTTCCTCGCCCGGACGCGGGTCACCGGGGCTCCCCTCTGGAGCCAGGCCCAGAGGTGGGGCATGATGGCGAGCGCCTGGTGGCCGGGCCTGTCCCCATGGGACTCAGGCTCAGCTCGAAGAGGCAATGTGGGTCCCCCCTCCAATGGGCTCACCACTCATGGGCTGGGTCATAGAGGTCGGGTGCAGTGTGAGCTGGGCAGCAGCCGAAGGCAGGGCACTTGGCGGTCCAATCATCGGCGACATAAGCTAGCTCTTGAGACGTGGAATGTCACCTCGCTGGGAGGGAAGGAGAAGTTCCGGCTAGATATATTTGGACTCACTTCTACGCACAGCAAGGGCTCTGGAACCTGTTCTCTCTGGGGCCGGACTCTCTTCCACTCTGGCTTTGCAAGCAATGAGAGGCGACAGGCTGAGGTGGCAATTCTTGTTGCCCCCCCGGCTCAAAGCCTGCACGTTGGACTTTAACACAGTAGACGAGATGGTAGCTTCCCTCCGCCTTCGGGTTGGGGGACGGGTCCTGACTGTTGTTTGTGTTTACGCACCAAACAGCAGCTCAGAGTACCCACTTCTTTGGATTCCCTTGAGGGAGTACTGGAGAGTGCTCCCTCGGGTGATTCCCTTGTTCTGCTGGGGGGCTTCAACGCTCATGTTGGCAACGACAGTGAAACCTGGAGAGGCGTAATTTGGAAAAATGGCCACCCGGATCTGAACCCAAGTGGTGCTTTGTTATTGGACTTTTGTACTCGTCACGGATTGTCCATAACAAACACAATGTTCAAAAATATAAGGGTGTCCATATGTGCACTTGGCGATTGTGGCGGTCCGCTCCCTGTATGATCAGTGCCAGAGTTTGGTCCGCATTGCCGGCAGTAAGTCGGACACGTTTCCAGTGAGGGTTGGACTACGCCAAGACTGCCCTTTGTTCCTCGGTTCGCAGCCGAGTGTGAAGCGACTGGGATGAGACTCGGCACCTCGCCGGGAAAGGGTGGAGTGCCATCTACGGGTTGGGGAGGAGATCTTGCCCAAAGTGGAGGAGTTATAGTACCTAGGAGTCTTGTTCCCGAGTGAGGGAACAGTGGATCGTAAGATCCACAGTCGGATCGGTGCGGCGTCTTCAGTAATGAGGACGCTATACCGATACGTTGTGGTGAAGAAGGAGCTGAGCCAGAAGGAAAAGCTCTCAATTTACCGGTCGGTCTACGTTCCCATCGTCACCTATGGTATGACCGAAAGGACAAGATCACGGGTACAAGCGGCCGAAATGAGTTTCCTCCGCCGGGTGGCGGGTCTCTCCCTAGAGATAGGGTGAGAAGCTCTGTCATCTGGGAGGAACTAAGAGTAAACCTGCTGCTCCTCCATATTGAGAGGAGCCAGATGAGGTGGTTCGGGCATCTGCTCAGGATGCCACCCGAACGCCTCCCTAGGGAGGTGTTTAAGGCAAGTCCGACCGGCAGGAGGCCATGGGGAAGACCCAGGACACATTTGGAAGACTATGTCTCCCGGCTGGCCTGGGAACGCTTCGGGATCCCCCGAGAAGAGCTGCACAAAGTGGCTGGGGAGACTGAAGTCTGGGCTTTTCTTTTTAGGCTGCTGCCCCCGCAACCCGACCTCGGATAAGCGGAAGAAAATGGATGGATGGATGGATTTAGTATGACGGTTATACTGTCATGTTGAGTAAAACAACTAACTTGTGTCTTTGCAAACCTTACAAAATATATTGTTTCTAGTTAAACTTACAAAGATAATTTTTCCAGGCAATATTAGCCATTTTACATGTGTGGTTTAGAGTTATGTTTAAATAACTGTCATATTGAATGTGGCAGTAAAACTGTCATTATGAGTAACACCTAATTTTTGTATTTGTAAACCTTAACAAAATACCTGATTCTGGTAAAACTCACATAAATTCAATATTACAGGCATTTTTAGAATATTGCATGTTTAAATTTTGGAGTAATGTTTATATAACTTTCATATGTAGTCATATTGAGTAAAACAACTAACTTGTGTCTTTGAAAACCGTACAAAAGATCATTATTCTAGTAAAACTAACAAAGATACATTTCTCCAGGCATTTTTAGCAATTTCTTGTGTGTTGTTTAGGAGTTATGTTTAAAAAACTGTCATATTGAGTGTGGCATTATACTGTCATAGTGAGTAAAACCTAATTTTTGTATTTGCAAACCTTACAAAAAAACTGATTCTAGTAAAACTCACATAAATACAATATTACAGGCATTTTTAAACAATATGCATATTTGGTTTTGAAATTATGTTTATATAACCTTCATATATAGTATGACAGCTATACTGTCATATTGAGTAAAAAAAATAACTTGTGTCTTTGCAAACCTTACAGAATATGATTTTTCTTGTAAAACTCACAAAGATGAAATTCTCACGCATTATTAGGAATTTTGCATGGTTGGGTTAGGAATTATGTTGGAATACATTTTTATTGCTCTTTTCGCATTGTCTCAGGATTTTAAAAACATTACTGTCATATTAAGTAAAAAAACTACTTTTTGTGTTTGAAAGCCTTAAAAAAGCATATGTTTCGTGTAAAACTCACGAGGATGCATTATATCAGGCATTTTTTAGACAGATTGCATTTTTGGTTTTGGAGTTATGGTCAAATAACTTTCATATTTAGTAAGACAGTTATACTGTAGTATTAAATTAAAAAAACTAACTTGTGTCTTTCCAAACCTTACAAAATATAATGTTTCTAGTAAAACTAACAAATATACATGTCTCTAGGCTTTATTAGCCATTTTGCATGTGTTGTTTAGGAGTTATGTTTGAATACATTATTGCTTTTTTCGCATTATGTCAGGATTCCAAAGAACATTACTGTCATATTGAGTAAAAAACTACTTTTTGTTTTTGCAAGCCTTAAAAAATCATATGTTTAGAGTAAAACTCCCAATGATGCATTATTTCAGGCAATATTACCCATTTTTCATGTGTGGTTTACTAGTTTTGTTTAATAACTTATATTGAGTGTGACAGTATACTGTCATAGTGAGTAAAACCTAATTGTTGTATATGCAAACCTTACAAAAACAACTGATTCTAGTAAAACTCACATGGATTCAATATTGAAGGCATTTTTAGACATTTTGCATGTTTAGTTTAGGAATTATGATGGAATAGTTTTTTATTGCTTTTTTCGCATTATCTCAGAATTGTAAGAACATAATTGTCATATTGAGTAAAAAACTACTTTTTGTTTTTGCAAACCTTACAAAATATTTTTTTTCCAGTAAAACTCACAAAGATACATTTCTCCAGGCAATATTAGCCATTTTGCATTTGTGGTTTAAGGAGTTATGTTTGAAAAAACTGTCATATTGTTTGTGGCAGTTATACTGTCATTATGAGTAAAACATAATTTTTGTATTTGTAAACCTTACCAAAATACCTGATTCTGGTAAAACTCACATAGATTCAATATTACAGGCATTTTTAGACATAATGCATGTTTGGTTTTGGAGTCATGTTTATATAACTTTCATATTTAATATGACAGTTATATTGTCATATTGAATACAAAACACTAACTTGTGTCTTTGCAAACCTTACAAAAGATTATTTTTCTAGTAAAACTAACAAAGATACACATCTCCAGGTATTATTAGCCATTTTGCATCTGTTGTTTAGGAGTTATGTTTCAATACATTTGTATTGCTTTTTTTTGCATTATCTCAGGATTCTAAGAACATTACAGTCATATGGAGTAAAAAACTACTTTTTGTGTTTGCAGGCTTTAAAAAAGCATATGTTTAGAGTAAAACTCCCAATGATGCATTATTTCAGGCATTTTTAGCCATTTTGCATTGGTGGTTTACTAGTTATGTTTAATAACTGTCATATTGAGTGTGACTGTATACTGTCATAGTGAGTAAAACCTAATTTTTGTATTTGCAAACCTTACAAAAGATTATCTGATTCTAGTAAAACTCACATGGATTCAATATTACAGGAATTTTAGACATTTTGTATGTTTGGTTTAAGAATAATGATGGAATACATTCTTATTGCTTTTTTCGCATTATCTCAGGATTCTTACAACATTATTATGATATAGAGTAAAAAACTACTTTTTGTGTTTGCAAGCCTTAAAAAAGCATTAGTTTCGAGCAAAACTCACAAGAATGCATCATTTGAGGCATTATTAGCAATTATTCATGTGTAGTTAAGGAGTTTTGTTTAAATAACTTACATATTGAGCATGGCAGTTAAACTGTCATATTGAGTAAAAAAAAATAATTGTGTCTTGCAAACCTTACAAAATAAAATGTTTCTAGTAAAACTCACAAAAATACATTTCTTCATTCATTTTTAGACATTTTGCATGTTTGGTTAAGGAATTATGCTGGAATACATTTTTATTGCTTTTTTCGCATTATCTCGGGATTCTAAGAACATTATTGTCATATTGAGTAAAAAACTACTTTTTGTGTTTGCAAGCCTTAAAAAAGCATATGTTTCGAGCAAAACTCACAAAAATGCATTATTTGAGGCATTATTAGCCATTTTTCATGTGTAGTTTAGGAGTTATGTTTAAATAACTTACATATTGAGCGTGGCAGTGAGTAAAAAAAAAAACTTTTTTGTTTGCAAACCTTACAAAATAAATGTTTCTAGTAAAACTCACAAAGACACATTTCTTAATTCATTATTAGACATTTTTCATGTGTGGTTTCATTTTGAGTGTGGCAGTTATACTGTCATTATGTGTAAAACCTAATTTTTGTATTTGCAAACCTTACAAAAACAACTGATTCTAGTGAAACTCACATAGATTCAATATTACAGGCATTTTTAGACAATTTGCATGTTTGGTTCAGGAGTTGTGTTTGAATCATTTTTTATTGCTTTTTTCGCATTATCTCACACTGTAAGAAATTTCACCATTTAATTACAGTAACAGTAGGTTACTGTTACAGTTTTATACTGGAACCATTAGCTGCCAGTACAGCTAATGGTTCCAGTATAAAACTGTTTTTAAAAACTGCTATGCAGTATGAATACATTTGCATAGCAGTTTTTAAAAACAGTTTTATACTGGAACCATTAGCTGCCAGTAGGTTACTGTAATTAAATGGTGGAATTCTGTTGTTAGGGAGTTTTTGACGTGGCGACTTGAATTGTAATGGAGCTGTCCAGCTCTTGTCTGTGTCCTTTTGTAGTCCTTCTTCCATTATTTTCAAGAAGGCTTTGTCCTGCGATGTAATTGTCATGTCTGGTTTGTTTGAACACATTACATCCTAAATGATCAGGTTCACAAGCGCTATCCACAAGTTGAGTGCTGAAGCTGAATGGAACTTGTATCTCACAATGTCTCGCTATTACATTAAATACATTGGGGCATGGCTCAAACATTGTAGGACGCCCCTTCTCAGTTGTATTTGTGAACAGCGTCTTCACAGCGAGAGTTTTGTGGACATCACCTAAACACACGTTTCCTACTATGACCCACCCGAGGTCCAATTTTTGTGCATAGGGTGCGTTGTTCGGGCCACTTATCTGTTTATGGACTTTGTGAACTCTAATAACATCCCGTCCGAGAAGCATGAGTGTAGGGGCATTAGAGTCCAGTTCAGGGATAAGGTGAGCTACTGACTTTAGGTGACTGTGTTGCATAGCTGCACTGGGTGTGGGAATTGCATCTCTATCGTTTGGGATATTTATACATTCAATGAGGCTAGGCAATGGGATGTGGACTGAACCATCTAAGGCTGCCACTACATATCCTGTAGCTCTCCTGCCCATTGCTTTTTTAGTACCAGCACATGTCCTTAGTGAGTAAGGGGAACTAAGGCCACGGTCATTAAACAATTAAAAAAAACTGAGGGCATACTAACGACCTGTTACTTTGTTCATCATGGATGGCATAGAGCCTTACTGCTTGTTCAGGATGGCCTGCTGGGTACACTTTAACAAGACTAATTTTAGAGCAGGATCTGCCTGCTTCGTTCACGCCACAAACCTGTGTGCACTTGGACGTGATCTCCTCTGACTTAGTGGAGTCACTCTCCCCGCCATACTCTGCTGCAGGTTCAGTTTTTTTAAACCAGGGTGCTGGTCCTGGGTGAAGGAGCAGTGCAGTGTTTTTCATCAAGACACTCAGAGCACTGTATCTTGACCATGCAGTTTTTTGCATTGTGTGTAGATGCCGAGAGTATAGACCTGGTCTACAGTTCCACGACCAGGACGAAAACCACACTGTTCGTCCTGGATCCGAGTTTCTTCCTCTCCAGTACACATGAATTGACCTTACCGGGAAGGCTGAGGAGTGTGTTTCACCGGTTCCCCTTTATAAAGAGAGGAACCACCACCCCGGTCTGCCAATCCAGAGGTACCGCCCCCAATGTCCACGCGATGTTGCAGAGTCTTGTCAACCAAGACAGCTCCACAGTTTTCAGAGCCTTAAGGAACTCCGGACGGAACTCATCCACCCCTGGGGCCTTGCCACCGAGGAGCTTTTTAACTACCTAGGCAACCTAAGCCCCAGAAATAGGAGAGCCCACCACAGATTCCCCAGGCACTGCTTGGCCTTTCGGTATGCCCGCTGCCTCTGGAGTCCCATGAGCCAAAAGGACCTGAAAGGCTCTTTCTTCAGCTTGACGGCATCCCTCACTGCTGGTGGCCACCAGTGAGATCTAGGATTACCGCCATGACAGGCACCAAACACCTTGCGGCCACAGCTCCAATCAGCCGGCTCCACAAGAGAGGCACGGAACATGGTCCACTCAGACTCAATGTCCAGCACCTCCCTCGTGACATGTTCAAAGTTCTTCCGGAGGTGGAAATTGAAACTCTCTCTGACAGGAGACTCTGCTAGGCGTTCCCAGCAGACCCTCACAATGCGTTTGGGCCTGCCAGGTCTGTCCTGCATCCTCCCCCACCATCGGCGCCAGCTCACCACCAGGTGATGATCGGTAGAAAGCTCTGCCCCTCTCTTCACCCGAGTGTCCAAAAAATGAGGCCGCAAATCCCATGACACAACTACAAAGTCAATCATGGAACTGCGGCCGAGGGTGTCCTGGTGCCAAGTACACATATAGACACCCTTATGTTTGAACATTGTGTTTGTTATGGACAATCCGTGACGAGCACAAAAGTCCAATAACAAAGCACAACATGGGTTCGATCCGGGTGGCCATTTTTCCCAATCACGACTCTCCAGGTTTCACTGTCCTTGCCAACATGAGCATTGAAGTCCCCCAACAGAACAAAGGAATCACCCGAGGGAGCACTCTCCAGTACTCCCTCAAGGGAATCCAAAAAGAGTGGGTACTCTGAGCTACTGTTTGGTGCGTAAACACAAACAACAGTCAGGACCCGTCACCCAACCCGAAGGCGGAGGGAAGCTACCATCTCGTCTACTGGGTTAAAGTCCAACGTGCAGGCTTTGAGCAACAACAATTGCCACCCCAGCCTCTCATTGCTTGCAACGCCAGAATGGAAGAGAGTCCAGCCCCTCTTGAGAGAACAGGTTCCAGAGCCCTTGCTGTGCGTCAAAGTGAGTCCAACTATATCTAGCCGGAACTTCTTCACCTCGCGCACCAGCTCAGGCTCCTTCCCTCCCAGCGAGGTGACGTTCCACGTCCCAAGAGCGAGATTATGTAGCCGATAATCGGACCGCCAAGTGCCCTGCCTTCTGCTGCCGCCCAGTTCACACTGCATCCGACCTCTATGACCTCAATGGGCCCATGAGTGGTGAGCCCATTGGAGGGTTGACCCACGTTGCCTCTTCGAGCTGAGCCCGGCAGGGCCCCATGGAGACATCGTGCCCCACCTCTGCGCCTGGCTCCACAGGAGAGCCACGGTGACCCGTGCCTGGGCGAGAAAAAAATCTAGGTCCTCGATTTGTACTTTTCATAAAGGTCTTTGAGCTGCTCTTTGTCTGATCCCTTACCTAGGACCTGTTTGTCTTGAGGGACCCTACCAGGGGGCATAGAAGTCCTCGGACAACATAGCTCTTAGGATCAGTGGTACACGCAAACCACAGAGGTGGCGGCTCAGAAAGGGGGTTATATAAACATAACTCCAAAACCAAACATGCAATATGTCTAAACATGCCTGTAATATTGTATTAATGTGAGTTTTACTAGAATCAGTTGTTTTTGTAAGGTTTGCAAATACAAAATATGGGTTTTACTCACTATGACAGTATAATGTCAAACTCAATCTGACAGTTATTTAAACATAACTCCTAAACCACACATGCAAAATGGCTAATAATGCCTGGAGATATGTATCTTTGTGAATTTTACTAGGAACAACATATTGTGTAAGGTTTAGTTAGTTTTTGTACTCAATATGACAGTATAACTGTCATACTAAATCCATCCATTTTCTTCCGCTTATGGTCGGGTTATGGTCGGGTTGCGGGGGCCGCAGCCTAAGCAGAGAAGCCCAAACTTCCCTTTCTCCAGCCACTTCGTCCAGCTTTTCTCGGGGGATCCCGAGGCGTTCCCAGGCCAGCCGGGAGACATAGTGTTCCCAATGTGTCCTGGGTCTTCCCCGTGGCCTCCTGCCGGTCGGACTTGCCCTAAACACCTCCCTAGGGAGGCGTTCGGGTGGCATCCTGAGCAGATGCCCGAACCACCTTATCTGGCTCCTCTCAATGTGGAGGAGCAGCGGCTTTACTGTGAGTTCCTCCAGGATGACAGAGCTTCACCTTCACCAGGGGTGTCAAACTCAAATACAGAGTGGGCCAAAGTTTAAAACTGAACCAAGGTTGAACAAATTAACCTTTTAATAGGGACCCAAACAAGTTTTGCTTTGAATATTGAACAAGCAAGGATTATATAACTTTATAGTGACATGCAAAATCGAGTTTCAAATAATAATAATAATAATTAAAAAATATCAATTGCATATCAAATACAATTTAAATAAAAATTGAATGCCTCTTTTCTATTTGCAGCCTTCTGAGGTAAATATCAAGATTAACTTTTTCCACAGGTTAATACATTTGAAAATAAAATAACAATGAATAAGACAACCATTCAGGACTTTAAACTGCTCAGTTTGCAACACACTGATCTAATTTGATGTGCCCCAGCCAGATACCTGGCATCTTTTTTTGGATGCTAGTTCTTTAATGTCGGGGCTCAAGCTTTGAGCCAAGGCAACTTTCGTTATCGAACGAAGGTGTTCAACAGTCATATCTCGTACACCCAATTCTAACATCGTTCAGACCCAGTCACAAGATATGTGCAGTTTCAGCACGCATACACAAATGAATGCAAAGCATACTTCATCAACAGCGATACAGGTTACACTGAGGGTGCCAGTATAAAAAACTTTAACACTGTTAGAAATATACGCCACACTGTGAACCCACACCGAACAAGAATAAAAAACACTTTTCGGGAGAACATCCGCACCGTAACACAACATAAACACAAAAGAACAAATGCCCAGAATCCTTTGCAGCACTAACTCTTTCGGGATGCTACAAAATACACCCCCGCTACCACCAAACCACCCCCACCCACACACACACACACCTTGCAGCGTCCCGGAAGATTTAGTGCTACAAAGGGTTCTGGGTATTTGTTCTGTTGTGTTTATGTTGTGTTACGGTGCGGATGTTCTCCCGAAATGTGTTTGTCATTCTTGTTTGGTGTGGATTCACAGTGTGGCGTATATTCCTAAAAGTGTTAAAGTTTGTTATTTGGCTACCGTCAGTGTAACCTGTATCGCTGTTGATGAAGTATGCGTTGCATTCAATTTTGTGTGGGTGCAGATGCTACACTGACATGAAACTGGGCCAGCACTCGTTTGACTAGCTGAAAAAAAAAAAAAAAATTGGGAGGAGTGCTGGAGTCAAACCCGGGAGGGTTGGCAAGTATTAGAAGTAGCGGTGTTACTGCGGCACTGCCGCAATGTATAATCCACGGTTCGGCTTTAGTGTTAATTTGATATTGCCTCAAGGGCCCACGGGCCAGAGTTTGACACCCATGACCTTCACTGTAAAAAATTACAGTAAAAATAAAAAATAAAATTACAGTTATATACTCCATCCATCCATCCATTTTCTACCGCTTATTCCCTTCGGGGTCGCGGGGGGCGCTGGAGCCTATCTCAGCTACAATCGGGCGGGAGGCGGGGTACACCCTGGACAAGTCACCACCTCATCGCAGGGCCAACACAGATAGACGGACAACATTCACACTCACATTCACACACTAGGGCAGGGGTCGGCAACCTTTACCACTCAAAGAGCCATTTTGGCAAGTTTCACAAATTAAAGAAAGTAATGGGAGCCACAAAAAAAAATTTAAAATGAAAAACACCGCATACAGAGCTTACATGCTTTGTGCTATGTTAACCAGGGCTCTCAGGCACACGCACCGGCACGCACTTTAATGTGGAAATTTGATGTTAGTGCAGCCCGCGAGTTTTGAATGAATGTCGCTTGACAGCGTCACACTTGCCAAACCTCTCATTTTTCCCGGGAGACTCCCGAATATCAGAGCGTGATGACACTGCATTTGGCGCCCTCTACAGTCTGCCCTAACAGTGAACCTGCCCGGCCACAAGTGGAATGTAGCCTTAGGTTGCTCACGTAAGAGACAGCAAGGCTACTAACTCAGCAGCCACACATCTTACACTGACGGTACCAATACCCAGAATCCCATGCAGCCCTAACTCTTCCGCTCAACCAACGCACGGAGAGGGGGGGGGGGGGGGGGGGGGGGTTGATGTGTGGGGGGATTTGGTGGTAGTATAATGTAGACCGGAAGAGTTAGGGCTGCATGGGATTCTGGGTAATGGTTGTGTTGTGTTTATGTTGTGTTACAGTGGGATGTTCTCCAGAAATGTGTTTTTCATTCTTTTTTGGTGTGGGTTCACAGTGTGGCGCATATTTGTAACGTAACAATGTTAAAGTTGTTTGATACGGCTACCGTCAGTGTAAGCTGTGTGGCTGATGAGTAAGTATGCTTTGCTGTCACCTGTGTGTGCAAGTAATAACAACATGCAACATGTGGCTGGACTGGCACACTGTATTTAAATGCTATAGAGGACAATTTCTGCGGTGCAATTAGGGCACGCCCTTTATATAGTAATTAAAGTGTAAATAGAATTATTTTTACCCTGGGAGTAGTCTATGAGAGACACTGACATCCATAAATCTCCTGGGAAAATCGGGGGGGTCGGCATGTATGTAGCTGAGCCGCATCAGAGTGGTCAAGGAGCCGCATGCGGCTCCGGAGCCGCGGGTTGCCGACCCCTGCACTAGGGCCAATTTAGTGTTGCCAATCAACCTATCCCGTTCTTCTTAAATGCAGTTAAGTACTGTAAATTGTGTTGCATTTTTCAAAAAATATCGACCAGCAGTAAGTTACTGTAAAACCTACAGTATAATTCAGTATTTTTCAGACTTGTTTCTTGGGTCCGCCCACAATTCGTCCAACCGAGCTTCATTTCACCTGGCCGCCCCTGCTAAATCCATCCTACTGCATCGTGTGTTTTTGATAACAAGGTAAGAGTCACTTGTACCTTGATGTGTCATTTTCTGTTTGAATTACTTTTTATATATATTTATAAAGTCTGGAGGTCTACTTGCATTAAAAAAATGTTCACAGCACTGAAAAAAGGTTGAGAACCACTGCCTTAGGACAGTGGTTCTCAACCTTTTTTCAGTGATGTACCCCTGTGAACATTTTTTTAATTCAAGTACCCCCTAATCAGAGCAAAGCATTTTTGGTTGAAAAAAAAGAGATAAAGAAGTAAAATACAGCACTATGTCATCAGTTTCTGATTTATTAAATTGTATAACAGTGCAAAATATTGCTCATTTGTTGTGGTCTTTCTTGAAGTATTTGGAAAAAAAGAATTACAAATAACTAAAAGCTTGTTGAAAAATAAACAAGTGATTCAATTATAAATACAGATTTTTACACATATAAGTAATCAACTTAAAGTGCCCTCTTTGGGGATTGTAATACAGATCCATCTGGATTCATGAACTTCATTCTCAACATTTCTTCACAAAAAAAGAAATCTTTAACATCAATATTTATGGAACATGTCCACATGTCTCAGCTGCATTACTGCTACGCTTTAACCACGCCTCCATTGTTTTCTACATGGATAGTTGATTGACAGTTGGTGCCGTGTGGCACCGCCAGGTAGGGTCAAACCATCATGGCATGGGGGAAACTCTGGCTTTATGGTAATGAATGGAATAGCCTACTTGATTAGATGTTCAGTTTATGAACTTACATTCATATTTTTTCGAAGTATTATTCAATAAATATATTTATAAAGGGTTTTTGAATTGTTGCTATTTTTAGAATATTTTTAAAAAAATCTCACGTACCCCTTGGCATACCTTCAAGTACCCCCAGGAGTACGCGTACCCCCATTTGAGAACCACTGCCTTAGGAGACTAGATGTAAACAGAGTAAAGAGAGAGCGAGTGAGGTGGCCATTCCAAATACTTTTAAAATGCTACCCATATTGGATACTGTTTAGGAACATAAACTGCATTTCTTGACTGTACCAGTTGCTGGTGACAAAGTCACAATAAAACGTTGGATGATCAGCATGGAAGGTGATGTCATCTGCAAAGGCGTCCAACCTAGCTTCATCTCAGGGCTTGCTGCCCTTCTTGCTTGGTGCTCGGACATTGGAATTTGTTCAAAGGTAAATCCTCTCGATATTGTTAAATACTGTTAGGATATTTTATTTTATATTTCTCACCTCTGTTCAGGAATTTGACTTGTCATTTCCCCAATTCTGTGCCTTAAATCAATGACTCTTCTGTTCCTTTGTGGACCTTCTTATTAGGGACCGAAGCACCAGTTTGACTCTAGGATACAGAGAAGGTAGGTAATGTGCAGGTAAAGATATGTTGACTGGGTCAAAGAAGGAAGCACCTGTTTGACCCCAGGATGCAGAGAAGGTAGGTAATGTGCGGGTGAAGATATGTTGAATGGGTAAAGGCAGGAAGCACCAGTGTGACCCCACTATGCAGAGAAGGTAGGTAATGTGCGGGTGAAGGTATGTTGAATGGGTGAAAGAAGGAAGCGCAGGTGTGGTCGACGCAATGCAAACAAGGTAGGTATGTGCAGGTGAAGATATGTTGTATGGTGAAAGAAAGAAGCACCAGTGTGACCCCAGGATGCAGGGAAGGTAGGTAATGTGCAGGTAAAGATATGTTGAATGGGTAAAGGCAGGAAACACCAGCTAGACGCCAGGATACAGAGAAGGTAGGTAATGTGCAGGTAAAGATATGTTGAATGGGTAAAGGTAGAAAGCACCAGCGTGACCACACTATGCAGGGAAGGTAGGTGATGTGCAGGTAAAGATATGTTGAATGGGTAAAGGCAAGAAGCACCAGTGTGACCCCAGGATGCAGAGAAGATAAGTAATGAGCAGGTAACGATATGTTAAATGGGTGAAAGCAGGAAACATCAGCGTAAATACACGGTCCCGTAGATGGAGAGAAAACATAAATAGAGAGAGGGATTGGGGAGGCTTTAGCATTGTCTTCCTCTCTGAATTTGTCTTAATGGGTTTTAGAGCATTCACTCATCTACAGCTGTGGTTATGGTATAGGCTCACATACATCCTAAAATTGATATTAATATTTGTGCAGTGCATATTCCTAAATAACAATGTGAGTGTAGTTCTGTATCGACTGCAAGTAATCTTCAATCACAACAGAATATCTAATATGCTTTCTCTCTTTTTTAGGCGATTCATTGGCGTTAACCCCGAGAGGGGAACAAAGGCTAGCCAGGGAAAGGTGGTGTCCAAGAAGAGCGGGAAGCTGGTTCAGAAAAAGGCAGCAACTGTAAATCCTCACGTAGCCACCCTTATAAAACATCTCACAGACTTTGAGTGGGGCTTTATGTAGCCGACAACTAAACACTGGACTCGTGTTCAGTGTTTTGTCTCCAGTTTGAAATTAAGTTGACATGTTATAAATGTTAAAATGCTTTACTGAAAATAAGAAGAATGCACTAAATGTACATTGAATGTATTTGATGCACTTTAAAACAATTGGTTAATAAAAGCATTAACTTGCAAGGCCATTTCTCCAGTCATTTTTATGCCAGCAGATTGCAGGGGTTTTGATTTTGAAAATTTAAAAGTTCAATTCATTAACTTCTAGTGGCATTATACCGTAAAGCTCAGTCTATAGTGCTTACAATTATTTTACTGTAATTAAAAGTTAATGGATATTACAGTGGATACACTAAAATAACAGTGTAATGCCGCTAAACAGATGACAGTATTATGCTGTGAAGCGTATATTTGATACAGCACAGTACTGTGATACTTTTTACAGTAATAAACTGTAGTGATAAATCACAGTATGTGTGCTGTAGAAAAACAGTTTTATACTGGAACCATTAGCTGCCAGTAGGTTACTGTAATCAAACGGTGAAAATTCTTACAGTAAGGGAGAGACCCGCCACCCAGCGGAGAAAACTCATTTTGGCCGCTTGTACCCGTGATCTTGTCCTTTCGGTCTTACTCCAAAGCTCATGACCATAGGTGAGGATGGGAACGTAAATCGACCGGTAAATTGAGAGCTTTTCCTTCTGGCTCAGCTCCTTCTTACCACAACGAATCGATATAGCGTCCTCATTACTGAAGACGCCGCACCGATCAGCCTGTGCATCTCACGATCCACTCTTCCCTCACTCATGAACAAGACTCCAGGTACTTGAACTCATCCACAAGATCTCCTGCCCAACCTCGAGATGGCACTCCACCCTTTCCCGGGCGAGAACCTCGGACTTGGAGGTGCTGATTCTCATCCCAGTCGCTTCACACTCGGCTGCGAACCGATCCAATGAGAGCTGAAGATCCTGGCCAGTTGAAGCCATAAGGACCACATCATCTGCAAAAAGCAGAGACCTAATCCTGCAGCCACCAAACCGGATCCCCTCAACGCCATGACTGCGCCTAGAAATTCTGTCCATAAAAGTTATGAACAGAATCGGTGACAAAGGGCAGCCTTGGCGGAGTCCAACCCTCACTGGAAAGGGTTCCGACTTACTGCCGGCAATGCGGACCAAGCTCTGACACTGATCATACAGGGAGCGACCCGCCACAATCAGACATGCCGATACCCCATACTCTCTGAGCACTCCCCACAGGACTTCCCGGGGTGGCCACGGTCGAATGTCTTCTCCAAGTCCACAAAGCACATGTAGACTGGTTGGGCAAACTCCCATGCACACTCAAGGACCCTGCCGAGAGTATAGAGCTGGTCTACCGTTCCACGACCAGGACGGAAACCACACTGTTCGTCCTGGATCCGAGGTTCCTCCTCTCCAGTACACATGAATAGACCTTACCGAGAAGGCTGAGGAGTGTGATCTACGATAGTTGGAACACACCCTCCGGTTCCCCTTCTTAAAGAGAAGAACCACCACCCCGGTCTGCCAATCCAGAGGTACCGCCCCAGATGTCCACGCGATGCCCCACAGCATCCAGAGCCTTAAGGAACTCCGGACGGAGCTCATCTACCCCCGGGGCCTTGCCACCGAGGAGGTTTTTAACTACCTTGGCCTCAACCTCAGCCCCAGAAATAGGAGAGCCCACCACAAATTCACCAGACACTGCTTCCTCATAGGAAGACGTGTTGGTGGGATTGAGGAGGTTTCGCTTGGCCTGTCGGTATGCCCGCTGCCTGTGGAGTCCCATGAGCCAAAAGGACCAGATAAGCTCTTTCTTCAGTTTGACGGCATCCCGTACTGCTGGTGGCCACCAGCGGGTTCTAGGATTACCGCCGCGACAGGCACCAAACACCTTGCGGCCACAGCTCCAATCAGCTGGCTCTACAAGAGAGGCACGGAACATGATCCATTCCGACTCAATGTCCAGCACCTCCTTTGTGACATGTTCAAAGTTCTTCCGGAGGTGGAAAAAGAAACTCTCTCTGACAGGAGACTCTGCTAGGCGTTCCCAAAAGACTCTCACAATGCGTTTGGGCCTGCCAGGTCTGACCGGCATCCTTCCCCACCATCGGAGCCAGCTCACCAGGTGGTGATCGGTAGAAAGCTCGCCCCTCTCTTCACCCGAGTGTCCAAAACATGAGGCCGCAAATCCCATGACACAACTACAAAGTCAATCATGGAACTGCGGCCGAGGGTGTCCTGGTGCCAAGTGCACATATGGACACCCTTATGTTTGAACATTGTGTTTGTTATGGACAATCCATGACGAGCACAAAAGTCCAATAACAAAGCACCACTTGGGTTCAGATCCGGGTGGCCATTTTTCCCAATCACGACTCTCCAGGTTTCACTGTCGTTGCCAACATGAGCGTTGAAGACCCCCAGCAGAACAAGGGAATCACCCGAGGGAGCACTCTCAAGGGAATCCAAAAACAGTGGGTACTCTGAGCTGCTGTTTGGTGCGTAAACACCAACAGTCAGGACCCGTCACCCAACCAGAAAGCGGAGGGAAGCTACCATCTCGTCTACTGGGTTAAGTCCAATGTGCAGGCTTTGAGCCGGGGGGCAACAAGAATTGCCAACCCAGCCTCTCATTACTTGCAACGCCAGAGTGGAAGAGAGTCCAACCCCTCTTGAGAGAACAGGTTCCAGAGCCCTTGCTGTGCGTCGAAGTGAGTCCAACTTTATCTAGCCGGAACTTCTCCACCTCGCGCACCAGCTCAGGCTCCTTCCATCCCTGCGAGGTGACGTTCCACATCCCAAGAGCGAGCTTATGTAGCCGATAATCGGACTGCCAAGTGCCCTGCCTTCGGCTGCCGCCCAGCTCACACTACACCCGACCTCTATGACCCAGCCCATGAGTGGTGAGCCTATTGCAGGGGGGACCCACGTTGCCTCTTCGAGCCGGGCCCCATGGGCACCAGTCGCTCGCCATCGTGCCCCACCTCTGGGCCTGGCTCCACAGGGGAGCCATGGTGACCCGCGTCCGCGCAAGAAAAAAATCTAGGTCCTCGATTTGTACTTTTCATAAAGGTCTTTGAGCTGCTCTTTGTCTGATTCCTCACCTAGGACCTGTTTTTCTTGGGGGACCCTACCAGGGGGCAAAGAAGCCCCTGGACAACATAGCTCCTAGGATCAGTGGGACACGCAAACCACAAAGGTGGCGGTTCAGAAAGCAGGTTATATAAACATAACTCCAAAACCAAACATGCAAGATGTCTAAACATGCCTGTAATATTGTATCAATGTGAGTTTTACTAGAATCGGTTGTTTTTGTAAGGTTTGCAAATACAAAAGTTAGGTTTTACTCACTATGACAGTGTCACACTCAATATGACAGTTATTGAAACATAACTCCTAAACTACACATAAAAATGGCTAATAATGCCTGAAATAACTCGAAACATTGCTTTTTTAAGGCTTGCAAACACAGAAAGTTTTTTTTACTCAATATGACAGGAAGTTCTTAAAATGCTGAGATAATGTGAAAAAAGCAATACAAATGTATTCCAACATCATTCTTAAACCAAACATGCAAAATGTCTAAAAATACCTGTAATATTGACTCCATGTGAGTTTTACTAGAATCATTTGTTTTTGTAAGGTTTGCAAATACAAAAATTGGGTTTTATGACAGACACAAGTTAGTTTTTTTACTCAATATAACAGTATGGATGTCATACTATATATTAAAGTTTTATAAACATAACTCCAAAACCAAACATGCATTATGTCCAAAATTGCCTGTAATATTGTATAGATGTGAGTTTTACTAGAATCAGGTTTGCAAATTCAAAAATTGGGTTTTATGACAGTATACTGTCACACTCAATATGACAGTATAACTGTCATACTAAATCCATCCATTTTCTTCCGCTTATCCGAGGTCGGGTTGCGGGGGCAGCAGCCTAAGCAGAGAGCCCAGACTTCCATCTCCACAGCCACTTCGTCCAGCTCTTCTCGGGGGATCCCGAGGCGTTCCCAGGCCAGCCGGGAGACATTGTCTTTCCAATGTGTCCTAGGTCTTCCCCATGGCCTCCTGCCGTTCGGACTTGCCCTAAACACCTCCCTAGGGAGGCGTTCGGGTGGCATCCTGAGCAGATGCCCGAACCACCTCATCTGGCTCCTCTCAATGTGGAGGAGCAGCGGCTTTACACTGAGTTCCTCACGGATGACAGAGCTTCTCACCCTATCTCTAAGGGAGAGACCCACCACCCGGCGGAGGAAACTCATTTCGGCCGCTTGTACCCGTGACCTTGTCCTTTCGGTCATAACCCAAAGCTCATGACCATAGGTGAGGATGGGAACGTTGATCGACCGGTAAATTGAAAGCTTTTCCTTCTGGCTCAGCTCCTTCTTCACCACAACGGATCGATATAGCGTCCTCATTACTGAAGACGCCGCACCGATCCGCCTGTAGATCTCACGATCCACTCTATCCTCACTTGTTAACAAGACTCCTAGGTACTTGAACGCCTTCACTTGGGGCAAGATCTCTTTCCCAACCTGGAGATGGCACTCCACCCTTTCCCGGGCGAGAACAATGGACTCGGACTTGGAGGTGCTGATTCTCATCCCAGTCGCTTCACTGCGAACCGATCCAATGAACGCTGAAGATCCTGGCCAGTTGAAACCATCAGGACCACATCATCTGCAAAAAGCAGAGACCTAATCCTGCAGCCACCAAACCAGGCGCAGTCAAAGCCTTGACTTATGTAGACTGGTTGGCGTAGTCCAACCCTCACTGGAAAGGGGTCCGACAAACTGCCGGCAATGCGGACCAAGCTCTGACACTGATCATACAGGAGACACCCGCCACAATCAGACATGCCGATACTCCATACTCTCTGAGCACTACCCACAAGACTTACCGGGGGCCGAGGTCGAATGTCTTCTCCAAGTCCACAAAACTTATGTAGACTGGTTGGGCAAACTCCCATGCACATTCAAGGACCCTGCCGAGAGTGTAGAGCTGGTCTACCGTTCCACGACCAGGACGAATACCACACTGTTTGTCCTGGATCCGAGGTTCCTCCTCTCCAGTACGCATGAATAGACCTTACCGGGAAGGCTGAGGAGTGGGATCTAGGATAGTTGGAACACACCCTCCAGTTCCCCTTCTTAAAGAGAGGA
Organism: Entelurus aequoreus; assembly: GCF_033978785.1. NCBI lineage: Eukaryota > Metazoa > Chordata > Actinopteri > Syngnathiformes > Syngnathidae > Entelurus > Entelurus aequoreus. Next base: position 214,674 of record NW_026907966.1, on the reverse strand, counting down.
ACAACCACCCCGGTCTGCCAATCCAGAGGTACCGCCCCCGATGTAGACGCAATGTTGCAGAGTCTTGTCAACCAAGACTGCCCCACAGCATCCAGAGCCTTAAGGAACTCCGGACGGAGCTCATACCCCCGGGGGTATGAGCTCCACGAGGAGCTTTTTAACTACCTTGTCAACCTCAGCCCCAGAAATAGAAAAACCCACCACAGACTTCCCAGGCACTGTTTCCTCATAGGACGACGTGTTGATGGGATTGAGGAGGTCTCGCTTGGCCTGTCGGTATGCCCACTGCCTCTGGAGTCCCATGAGCCAAAAGGACCCGATGGCTCTTTCTTCAGCTTGACAGCATCCCTCACTGCTGGTGGTTTACCGCCACGACAGGCACCAAACACCTTGTGGCCACAGCTTCAATCAGCTGGCTCAACAAGAGAGGAACGGAACATGGTCCACTCGGACTCAATGTCCAGCACCTCCCTCGTGACATGATCCAAGTTCTTCCGGACATGTTCAAAGTTCTTCAGGAGACTCTTCCTAGGCGTTCCCAGCAGACCCTTACAATGCGTTTGGGCCTGCCAGGCCTACAGGCATCCTCCCTACCATCGGAGCCAGCTCACCACCAGGTGGTGGTTGGTAGAAAGCTCTGCCCTTCTCTTCACAGAGTGTCCAAAACATGAGGCCGCAAATCCCATGACACAACTACAAAGTCAATCATGCGGCCGAGTGTCCTTGTGCCAAGTGCACATATGGACACCCTTATGTTTGAACATTGTGTTTGTTATGGACAATCCGTGACAAGCACAAAAGTCCAATAACAAAGCACCACTTGGGTTCAGATCCGGGTGGCCATTTTTCCCAATCACGACTCTCCAGGTTTCACTGTCGTTGCCAACATGAGCGTTGAAGTCCACCAGTAGAACAAGGGAATCACTCGCGGGAGCACTCTCCAGTACTCCCTGAAGGGAATCCAAAAAGAGTGGGTTCTCTGAGCTGCTGTTTGGTGTGTAAACAAACAACAGTCAGGATCCATCACCCAACCCGAAGGCTGAGGGAAGCTACCATCTCGTCTATTGGGTTAAAGTCCAACGTGCAGGCTTTGGGCCGGGGGGCAACAAGAATTGCCACCCCAGCCTCTCATTAGTTGCAACGCCAGTGTGGAATCTCTTCCACTCTGGCGTTGCAAGTAATGAAAGTTCAGCTCAGTCCAGCCCCTCTTGAGAGAACAGGTTCCAGAGCCCTTGCTGTGAGTCCAACTATATCTAGCCGGGAACGTCTCCACCTCATGCACCAGCTCAGGCTCCTTCCCTCCCAGCGAGGTGATGTTCCATGTCCCAAGAGCGAGCTTATGTAGCCGATAATCGGACCACCAAGTGCCCTGCCTTCGGCTGCCGCCCAGCTCTTACTGCACCCTCTATGACCCAAGCCCATGAGTGGTGAGCCCTGGAGGGGGGATCCACGTTGCCTCTTCGAGCTGAGCACGGCTGGGCCCCATGGGGACAGGCCCGTCAATCGCCATCGTGCCCCACCTCTGGGCCTGGCTCCACAGGTGACCTGCATCCGGGCGAGAAAACATCTAGGTCCTCAATTGTACTTTTAATAAAGGTCTTTGAGCTGCTCTATGTCTGATCCCTCACCTAGGACCTGTTTGTCTTGGGGGACCCTACCAGGGGTTATAGAAGCCCCCTGACAACATTTTCCTGGATCAGTAGGACACGCAAACCACAAAGGTGGCGGCTCAGAAAGCAGGTTATATAAATATAACTCCAAAACCAAACATGCAATATGTCTAAACATGCCTGTAATATTGTATTAATGTGAGTTTTACTAGAATCGGTTGTTTTTGTAAGGTTTGCAAATACAAAAATTAGGTTTTACTCACAATGACAAAATCACACTCAATATGAAAGTTATTTAAACATAACTCATGAACTACACATAAAAATGGCTAATAATGCCTGAAATAATGAATCCTTGGGAGTTTTACTGAGTTTTACATTTTGCAAACACAAAAAGTAGTTTTTTACTCAATATGACTGTAATGTTCTTAGAACCCTGAGATAATGGGAAAAAAGCAATAAAAATGTATTTAAACCTAACTCTTAAACAACACATGCAAAATGGCTAATAATGCCTAGGGAGACATGTAAGGTTGTTAGTTTAAAAAAAAAAATATTTTGTAAAGATATCAAAGACACAAGCTAGTTTTTTTTAATTCAATAAGACAATATTGAATAAAAAGCCATACTAAATATGAAAGTTACATAAACATAACTCCAAAACCAAACATGTGTCATGTCTAAAAATGCCTGTAATAATGTATTTATGTGAGTTTGTAAGGTTTGCAAAAACAAAAAGTAGTTTTTTACTCAATATGAAAGTAATGTTCTAAGAATCCTGTGATAATGCAAAAAAAGCAATAAAAATGTATTCAAACACAAATTTTAAACCAAACATGTAAAATGTCTAAAAATGCCTGTAATATTGAATCTATGTAAGTTTTACTAGAATCAATTGTTTTTGTAAGGTTTGCAAATACAAAAATTAGGTTTTACACATAATGACATTATAACTGTAACACTCAATATGACAATTATTTATTTATAACTCCTAACCACACATGAAACATGTCTAATAATGCGTGAAAAAATGTATCTTTGTGCGTGTTACTAGAAACATTTTCTTTTGTAAGGTTTGCAAAGACACAGGTTAGTTTTTTTTTACTCAATATGACAGTATAACTGCCACACTCAATATGACAGTTATTTAAACATAACTCTTAAACTACACATGAAAAATGACTAACAATCCCTGAAATAATGCATTCTTGTAAGTTTTAATCGAAACATATGCTTTTTTAAGGCTTGCAAACACAACAATTATTTTTTTACTCAATATGACAGTAATGTTCTAAAATTCTGAGATAATACGAAAACATTAATAAAAATGATTCCAACATAATTCCTAAACCAAACATGCAAAATGTCTAAAAATGTCGTAGTATTGAATCCATGGGAGTTTTATTAGTTTTAGTTGATTTTGTAAGGTTTGCAAATACATAAATTAGGTTTTACTCACAATGACAGTATACTGTCACACTCAATATGACAGTTATTTAAACATAACTCAAACCACACACGAAAAATGGCTAATAATGCCTGAAATAATGCATCGTTGGCAGTTTTACTCGAAACACATGCTTTTTTAAATCTTGCAAACACAAAAAGTAATTTTTTTACTCAATAAGACTGTAATGTTGTTAAAATCCTGAGATAATGCGAAAAAAGCAATACAAATGTATTTAAACATTAGTCCTAAACAACACATGCAAAATTGCTAATAATGCCTGGAAACATGTATCTTTGTTAGTTTTACTAGAAAGATGGTATTTTGTAAAGTTTGCAAAAGCAAAAAGTAGTTTTTTACTCAATATGAAAGTAATGATCTTAGAATCCTGAGATAATGCGAAAAAAGCAATACAAATGTATTTAAACATAAAATCCTAAACAACACATGCAAAATAGCTAATAATGCCTGGAGACATGTATCTTTGTTAGGTTTACTAGAAAAATGATCTTTTGTAAAGTTTGCAAAGACACTAGCTAGTTATTTTAAATTCAATATGACAGTATAACAGTCATACTAAATATGAAAGTTATCAAAACATAACTCCAAAACCAAACATGTGTCATGTCTAAAAATGCCTGTAATAATGTATTTATGTGAGTTTGTAAGGTTTGCAAAAACAAAAAGTAGTTTTTTTACTAAATATGAAAGTAATGATCTTAGAATCCTGAGATAATGCGAAAAAAGCAATAAAAATGTATTTAAACATAATTCCTAAACAACCCATGCAAAATGGGTAATAATGCCTGGAGACATGTATCTTTGTTAGTTTTACTAGAAAAAATGATCTTTTGTAAAGTTTGCAAAGACACAAGCTAGTTTTTTTTAATTCAATATGACAGTATAACAGTCATACTAAATATGAAAGTTATCTAAACATAACTCCAAAACCAAACACGTGTCATGTCTAAAAATGTCTGTAAAAATGTATTTATGCAAGTTTGTAAGGTATGCAAAAACAAAAAGTACTTTTTTACTCACTATGAAAGTAATGCTTTTAGAATCCTGAGATAATGCGAAAAAAGCAATAAAAATGTATTTAAACATAATTCCTAAACAACCCATGCAAAATGGGTAATAATGCCTGGAGACATGTATTTGTTAGTTTTCCTAGAAAAATTATCTTTTGTAAAGTTTGCAAAGACACAAGCTAGTTTTTTTTTAATTCAATATGACAGTATAACAGTCATACTAAATATGAAAGTTATCTAAACATAACTCCAAAACCAAACATGTGTCATGTCTAAAACTGCCTGTAATAATGTATTTATGTGAGTTTGTATGGTTTGCAAAAACAAAAAGTAGTTTTTACTCAATATGAAAGTAATGATCCTATTAAAATCCTGAGATAATGCGAAAAAAGCAATAAAAATGTAATCAAACACAACTTTTAAACCAAACATGTAAAATGTCTGAAAATGCCTGTAATATTGAACTATGTAAGTTTTACTAGAATCAATTGTTTTTGTATGGTTTGCAAATACAAAAATTAGGTTTTACACATAATGACATTATTAATTTAACACTCAATATGAAAGTTATTCAATTATAACTCCTAAATACACATGAAACATGTCAAATAGCGTGAAAAAAATTATCTTTGTGAGTGTTGCTAGAAACATTTTCTTTTGTAAGGTTTGCAAAGACACAAGTTAGTTTTTTTTAACTCAATATGACAGTATAACGCCACACTCAATATGACAGTTATTTAAACATAACTCCTAAACCACACCTGAAAAATGGCTAATAATGCCTGAAATAAGGCATCTTTGGGAGTTTTACTGGAAACATATGCTTTTTTAAGGCTTGCAAACACAAAAATTATTTTTTTACTCAATATGACAGTAATGTTCTAAAAATCCTGAGATAATGCGAAAAAAGCAATACACATGTATTCCAACATAATTCCTAAACCAAACATGCAAAATGTCTGAAAATGCCTGTAATATTGAATCCATGTGAGTTTTATTTGAATCAGTTGTATGGTTTGCAAATACAAAAATTGGGTTTTATGACAAACACAAGTTAGTTTTTTTTACTCAATATAACAGTTTAGCTGTCATACTATATATGAAAGTTATATAAACATAACTCCAAAACCAAACATGCATTATGTCCAAAACTGCCTGTAATATTGTATATATGTGAGTTTTACTAGAATCAGGGTTGCAAATACAAAAATTGGGTTTTATGACAGTATAATGTCACACTCAATATGACAGTTATTTAAACATAACTCAAACAACACATGCAAAATGGCTAATAATGCCTGGAGACATGTTATTACGACATTAGTTTAACTAGAAAAATGGTCTTTTGTAAGGTTTGCAAAGACACAAGTTAGTTTTTTTTTTATTCAATATGACAGTATAACTGTCATAATAAATATGAAAGTTATACAAACATAACTCTAAAACCAAACATGCATTATGTCTAAAAATGCCTGTAATATTGTATCTGTGTGAGTTTAACTAGATGTAGTTGTTTTTGTAAGGTTTGCAAATACAACATATGGGTTTTACTCACTATGACAGTATACTGTCACACTCAATCTGACAGTTATTTAAACATAACTCCTAAACCACACATGCAAAATGGCTAATAATGCCTGGAGATATGTATCTTTGTGAGTTTTACTAGAAACAATATATTGTGTAAGGTTTAGTTAGTTTTTGTACTCAATTTGACAGTATAACTGTCATTCTAAATCCATCCATTTTCTTCCGCTTATCCGAGGTCGGGTTGCCTGAGCAGAAAATCCCAGACTTCCCTCTCCCCAGCCACTTCGTCCAGCTCTTCTCGGGGTATTCCGAGGCGTTTCCAGGCCAGCCGGGAGACATAGTCTTTCCAATGTGTCCTAGGTCTTCCCCGTGGCCCCCTGCCGGTCGGACTTGCCCTAAACACCTCCCTAGAGGCGTTCGGGTGGCATCCTGAGCAGATGCCCGAACCACCTCATTGGCTCCTCTCAATGCGGAGGAGCAGCTGCTTTACTCTGAGTTCCTCCCGGATGACAGAGCTTCTCACCCTATCTCTAAGGGAGAGACCCACCACCCGGCAGAGGAAACGCATTTCGGCCGCTTGTACCCATGACCTTGTCCTTTCGGTCATAACCCAAAGCTGGGAACGTAGATCGATGGTAAATTGAGAGCTTTTCCTTCTGGCTCAGCTCCTTCTTCACCACAACGGATCGATATAGCGTCCTCAATACTGAAAACGCCGCACCAATCCGCCTGTGGATCTCCCGATCCACTCTATCTTCACTCGTGAACAAGACTCCTAGGTACTTGAACTCCTCCACTTGGGGCAAGATCTCCTCCCCAACCTGTAGATGGCACTCGACCCTTTCCTGCGCGAGAACCATGGACTTGGACTTGGAGGTGCTGATTCTCATCCCAGTCGCTTCACACTCAAGGACCTTGCCGAGAGTATAGACCTGGTCTACCGTTCCACGACCAGGACGAAAACCACACTGTTCGTCCTGGATCCGAGTTTCCTCCTCTCCAGTACACATGAATAGACCTTACTGGGAAGGCTGAGGAGTGTGTTTCACGATAGTTGGAACACACCCTCCGGTTCCCCTTCTTAAAGAGAGGAACCACCACCCCGGTCTGCCAATCCAGAGGTACCGCCCCCAATGTCCACGTGATATTGCAGAGTCTTGTCAACCAAGACAGCCCCACAGTATCCAGAGCCTTAAGGAACTCCGGACAGAACTCATCAACACCTGGGGCCTTGCCACCGAGGAGCTTTTTAACTACCTAGGCAACCTAAGCCCCAGAAATTGGAGAGCCCACCACAGATTCCCCAGGCACTGCTTGGCCTTTCGGTATGCCCGCTGCCTCTGGAGTCCCATGAGCCAAAAGGACCCGATAGGCTCTTTCTTCAGCTTGACGGCATCTCTCACTGCTGGTAGGATTACCGCCACGACAGGCACCAAACACCTTGCGGCCACAGCTCTAATCAGCCGGCTCGACAAGAGAGGCACGGAACATGGTCCACTCAGACTCAATGTCCAGCACCTCCCTCGTGACATGTTCATAGTTCTTCCGGAGGTGGTAATTGAAACTCTCTCTGACAGGAGACTCTGCTAGCCGTTCCCAGCAGACCTTCACAATGCGTTTGGGCCTGCGAGGTCTAACGCATCCTCCACCACCATCGGAGCCAGCTCACCACCAGGTGATGATCGGCAGAAAGCTCTGCCCCTCTCTTCACCCGAGTGTCCAAAACATGAGGCCACAAATCCCATGACACAACTACAAAGACAATCATGGAACTGCGGCAGAGGGTGTCCTGGTGCCAAGTACACATATAGACACCCTTATGTTTGAACATTGTGTTTGTTATGGACAATCCGTGACGAGCACAAAAGTCCAATAACAAAGCACCACTTAGGTTCATCCGGGTGGCCATTTTTCCCAATCACGACTCTCCAGGTTTCACTGTCCTTGCCAACATGAGCATTGAAGTCCCCCAACAGAACAAGGGAATCACCCGAGGGAGCACTCTCCAGTTATCCCTCAAGGGAATCCAAAAAGCATGGGTACTCTGAGCTGCTGTTTGGTGCGTAAACACAAACAACAGTCAGGACCCGTCACCCAACCCGAAGGCGGAGGGAAGCTACCATCTCGTCTACTGGGTTAAAGTCCAACGTGCAGGCTTTGAGCAACAACAATTGCCACCCAAGCCTCTCATTGCTTGCAACGCCAGAGTGGAAGAGAGTCCAGCCCCTCTTGAGAGAACAGGTTCCAGAGCCCTTGCTGTGCGTCGAAGTGAGTCCAACTATATCTAGCCGGAACTTCTTCACCTCGCGCACCAGCTCAGGCTCCTTCCCTCCCAGCGAGGTGACGTTCCACATCCCAAGAGCGAGCTTATGTAGCCGATAATCGGACCGCCAAGTGTCCTGCCTTCGGCTGCCGCCCAGTTCACACCTATTCGACCTCTATGACCTCAATGGGCCCATGAGTGGTGAGCCCATTGGAGGGTTGACCCACGTTGCCTCTTCGAGCTGAGCCCGGCAGGGCCCCATGGAGACAGGCGCCCACCAGTCGCTCGCCATCGTGCCGCACCTCTGCGCCTGGCTCCACAGGGGAGCCACGGTGACCCGTGCCTGGGCGAGAAAAAAATCTAGGTCCTCGATTTGTACTTTTCATAAAGGTGTTTGAGCTGCTCTTTGTCTGATCCCTCACCTAGGACCTGTTCGTCTTGAGGGACCCTACCAGGGGGCATAGAATCCTCGGACAACATAGCTCCTAGGATCAGTGGGACACGCAAACCACAAAGGTGGCGGCTCAGAAAGGGGGTTATATAAACATAACTCCAAAACCAAACATGCAATATGTCTAAACATGCCTGTAATATTGTATTAATGTGAGTTTTACTAGAATCAGTTGTTTTTGTAAGGTTTGCAAATACAAAAATTGGGTTTTATGATGGACACAAGTTAGTTTTTTTTACTAATTTTAACAGTATAACTGTCATACTAAATATGAAAGTTATATAAACATAACTCCAAAACCAAACATGCATTATGTCTAAAAATGCCTGTAATATTGTATTTGTAGTTTATCTAGATTTAGTTGTTTTTGTAAGGTTTGCAAATACAAAATATGGGTTTTACTCACTATGACAGTATACTGTCACACTCAATCTGACGGTTATTCAAACATAACTCCTAAACCACACATGCAACATGGCTAATAATGCCGGGATATATGTATCTTTGTGAATGTTACTGGGAACAACATATTGTGTAAGGTTTAGTTAGTTTTTGTACTCAATATGACAGTATAACTGTCATACTAAATCCATCCATTTTCTTCCGCTTATGGTCGGGTTATGGTCGGGTTGCGGGGGCCGCAGCCTAAGCAGAGAAGCCCAAACTTCCCTTTCTCCAGCCACTTCGTCCAGCTTTTCTCGGGGGATCCCGAGGCGTTCCCAGGCCAGCCGGGAGACATAGTGTTCCCAATGTGTCCTGGGTCTTCCCCGTGGCCTCCTGCCGGTCGGACTTGCCCTAAACACCTCCCTAGGGAGGCGTTCGGGTGGCATCCTGAGCAGATGCCCGAACCACCTCATCTGGCTCCTCTCCATGTGGAGGAGCAGCGGCTTTACTGTGAGTTCTTCCAGGATGACAGAGCTTCACCTTCACCAGGGGTGTCAAACTCAAATACAGAGTGGGCCAAAGTTTGAAACTGAACAAAGCAGCGGGCCAAGGTTGAACAAATTAACCTTTTAATAGGGACCCAAACAAGTTTTGCATTGAATATTGAACAAGCAAGGATTATATAACTTTATAGTGACATGCAAAATCAAGTTTCAAATAATAATAATACTAATTAAAATATATCAATTGCATATCAAATACAATTTAAATAAAAATTGAATGCCTCTTTTCTATTTGAAGCCTTCTGAGGTAAATATCAACATTAACTTTTTCCACAGGCTAATACATTTAAAAATAAAATAACAATGAATAAAACAACCATTCAGGACTTTATACTGCTCAGTTTGCAACACACTGATCTAATTTGATGTGCCCAAGCCAGATATCTGGCATCTTTTTTTGGATACTAGTTCTTTAATGTTGGGGCTCAGGCTTTGAGCCGAGGCAACTTTCATTATCGAACAAAGCCATATCTCATACACCCAATTCTAACATCGTTCAGACCCAGTCACAAGATATGTGCAGTTTCAGCACGCATACACAAATGAATGCAAAGCATACTTCATCAACAGCGATACAGGTTACACTGAGGGTGCCAGTATAAAAAACGTTAACACTGTTAGAAATATACGCCACACTGTGAACCCACACCAAACAAGAATAAAAAACACTTTTCGGGAGAACATCCGCACCGTAACACAACATAAACACAAAAGAACAAATACCCAGAATCCTTTGCAGCACTAACTCTTTCGGGATGCTACAAAATACACCCCCGCTACCACCAAACCACCCCCACCCACACACACACACACCTTGCAGCGTCCCGGAAGATTTAGTTCTTAGGGCAGTGGTTCTCAACCTTTTTTCAGTGATGTACCCCTGTGAACATTTTTTTAATTGAAGTACCCCCTAATCAGAGCAAAGCATTTTTGGTTGAAAAAAAAGAGATAAAGAAGTAAAATACAGCACTATGTCATCAGTTTCTGGTTTATTAAATTGTATAACAGTGCAAAATATTGCTCATTTGTTGTGGTCTTTCTTGGACTATTTGGAAAAAAAGAATTAAAAATAACTAAAAACTTGTTGAAAAATAAACAAGTGATTCAATTATAAATAAAGATTTTTACACATAGAAGTAATCAACTTAAAGGCCTACTGAAAGCCACTACAACCGACCACACAGTCTGATAGTTTATATATCAATGATGAAATCTTAACATTGCAACACATGCCAATACGGCCGGGTTAACTTATAAAGTGACATTTTAAAATTCCCGGGAAATATCCGGCTGAAACATCGCGGTATGATGACGTATGCGCGTGACGAAGTCCGAGTAACGGAAGTTATGGTACCCCGTAGAATCCTATACAAAAAGCTCTGTTTTCATTTCATAATTCCACAGTATTCTGGACATCTTTTGCAATTTTTTTAATGAACAATGAAGGCTGCAAAGAAGACAGTTGTAGGTGGGATCAGTGTATTAGCAGCGGACTACAGCAACACAACCAGGAGGACTTTGTTGGAGCGCTAGCCGCGCTAGCCGCGCTAGCCGCCGACTTCACCTTGACTTCCTACGTCTCCGGGCCGCCAAACGCATCGGGTGAAGTCCTTCGTCCTTCTGCAGATCGCTGGAACGCAGGTGAGCACAGGTGTTGATGAGCAAATGAGGGCTGGCTGGCGTAGGTGGAGAGCTAATGTTTTTAGCATAGCTCTGTGCAGTCCGGTTGCTAAGTTAGCTTCAATGGCGTCGTTAGCACAGCATTGTTAACCTTCGCCAGCCTGGAAAGCATTAACCGTGTATTTACATGTCCACGGTTTAATAGTATTGTTGATTTTCTATCTATACTTCCAGTCAGGGGTTTATTTCTTTTGTTTCTATATGCAGTTAAAGCAAGATGCTATCACGTTAGCTCGTAGCTAAAGCATTTCGCCGATGTATTGTCGTGGAGATAAAAGGCACTGAATGTCCATTTCGCGTTCTCGACTCTCATTTTCAAGAGGATATAGTATCCAAGGTGGTTTAAAATACAAATCTGTGATCTACAATAGAAAAAGGAGAGTGTGGAATCCAATGAGCCAGCTTGTACCTAAGTTACGGTCAGAGCGAAAAAAGATACGTCCATCGCTGCCTCTCAAGTCATTCACTGTAACGTTCCTCATCTACGAATCTTTCATCCTCGCTCAAATTAATGGGGTAATCATCACTTTCTCGGTCCGAATCTCTCTCGCTCCATTGTAAACAACGGGGAATTGTGAGGAATCCTAGCTCCTGTGACGTCACGCTACTTCCGGTACAGGCAAGGCTTTTTTTTACCAGCGAGCAAAAGTTGCGAACTTTATCGTCGATTTTCTCTACTAAATCCTTTCAGCAAAAATATGGCAATATCGCGAAATGATCAAGTATGACACATAGAATGGATCTGCTATTCCCGTTTAAATAAAAAAAAATAATTTCAGTAGGCCTTTAAAGTGCCCTCTTTGGGGATTGTAATAGAGATCCATCTGGATTCATGAACTTCATTCTCAACATTTCTTCACAAAAAAAGAAATCTTTAAGATCAATATTTATGGAACATGTCCACATGTCTCAGCTGCATTACTGCTACGCTTTAACCACGCCTCCATTGTTTTCTACATGGATAGTTGATTGACAGTTGGTGCCGTGTGGCACCGCCAGGTAGGGTCAAACCATCATGGCATGGGGGAAACTCTGGCTTTATGGTAATGAATGGAATAGCCTACTTGATTAGATGTTCAGTTTATGAACTTACATTCATATTTTGTCGAAGTATTATTCAATAAATATATTTATAAAGGGTTTTTGAATTGTTGCTATTTTTAGAATATTTTTTAAAAATCTCACGTACCCCTTGGCATACCTTCAAGTACTCCCAGGAGTACGCATACCCCCATTTGAGAACCACTGCCTTAGGAGACTAGATGTAAACAGAGTAAAGAGAGAGCGAGTGAGGTGGCCATTCCAAATACTTTTAAAATGCTACCCATATTGGATACTGTTTAGGAACATAAACTGCATTTCTTGACTGTACCAGTTCCTGGTGACAAAGTAACAATAAAACGTTGGATGATCAGCATGGAAGGTGATGTCATCTGCAAAGGCGTCCAACCTAGCTTCATCTCAGGGCTTGCTGCCCTTCTTGCTTGGTGCTCGGACATTGGAATTTGTTCAAAGGTAAATCCTCTTGATACTGTTAAATACTGTTAGGATATTTTATTTTATATTTCTCACCTCTGTTCAGGAATTTGACTTGTCATTTCCCCAATTCTGTGCCTTAAATCAATGACTCTTCTGTTCCTTTGTGGACCTTCTTATTAGGGACCGAAGCACCAGTTTGACTCTAGGATACAGAGAAGGTAGGTAATGTGCAGGTAAAGATATGTTGACTGGGTCAAAGAAGGAAGCACCTGTTTGACCCCAGGATGCAGAGAAGGTAGGTAATGTGCGGGTGAAGATATGTTGAATGGGTAAAGGCAGGAAGCACCAGTGTGACCCCACTATGCAGAGAAGGTAGGTAATGTGCGGGTGAAGGTATGTTGAATGGGTGAAAGAAGGAAGCGCAGGTGTGGTCGACGCAATGCAGACAAGGTAGGTATGTGCAGGTGAAGATATGTTGTATGGTGAAAGAAAGAAGCACCAGTGTGACCCCAGGATGCAGGGAAGGTAGGTAATGTGCAGGTAAAGATATGTTGAATGGGTAAAGGCAGGAAACACCAGCTAGACGCCAGGATACAGAGAAGGTAGGTAATGTGCAGGTAAAGATATGTTGAATGGGTAAAGGTAGAAAGCACCAGCGTGACCACACTATGCAGAGAAGGTAGGTGATGTGCAGGTAAAGATATGTTGTATGGTGAAAGAAAGAAGCACCAGTGTGACCCCAGGATGCAGGGAAGGTAGGTAATGTGCAGGTAAAGATATGTTGAATGGGTAAAGGCAGGAAACACCAGCTAGACGCCAGGATACAGAGAAGGTAGGTAATGTGCAGGTAAAGATATGTTGAATGGGTAAAGGTAGAAAGCACCAGCGTGACCACACTATGCAGAGAAGGTAGGTGATGTGCAGGTAAAGATATGTTGAATGGGTAAAGGCAAGAAGCACCAGTGTGACCCCAGGATGCAGAGAAGATAGGTAATGAGCAGGTAACGATATGTTAAATGGGTGAAAGCAGGAAACATCAGCGTAAATACACGGTCCCGTAGATGGAGAGAAAATATAAATAGAGAGAGGGATTGGGGAGGCTTTAGCATTGTATTCCTCTCTGAATTTGTCTTAATGGGTTTTAGAGCATTCACTCATCTACAGCTGTGGTTATGGTATAGGCTCACATATATCCTAAAATTGATATTAATATTTGTGCAGTGCATATTCCTAAATAACAATGTGAGTGGAGTTCTGTATTGACTGCAAGTAATCTTCAATCACAACAGAATATCTAATATGCTTTCTCTCTTTTTTAGGCGATTCATTGGTGTTAACCCCGAGAGGGGAACAAAGGCTAGCCAGGGAAAGGTGGTGTCCAAGAAGAGCGGGAAGCTGGTTCAGAAAAAGGCAGCAACTGTAAATCCTCACGTAGCCACCCTTATAAAAAATCTCACAGACTTTGAGTGGGGCTTTATGTAGCCGACAACTAAACACTGGACTCGTGTTCAGTGTTTTGTCTCCAGTTTGAAATTAAGTTGACATGATATAAATGTTAAAATGCTTTACTGAAAATAAGAAGAATGCACTAAATGTACATTGAATGTATTTGATGCACTTTAAAACAATTGGTTAATAAAAGCATTAACTTGCTAATTTCTCCAGTCATTTTTATGCCAGCAGATTGCAGGGGTTTTGATTTTGAAAATGTAAAAGTTCAATTCATTAACTTCTAGTGGCATTATACTGTAAAGCTCAGTCTATAGTGCTTACAATTATTTTACTGTAATTAACTGTTAATGGATATTACAGTGGATACACTAAAATAACAGTGTAATGCCGCTAAACAGATGACAGTATTATGCTGTGAAGCGTATATTTGATACAGCACAGTACTGTGATACTTTTTACAGTAATAAACTGTAGTGATAAATCACAGTATGTGTGCTGTAGAAAAACAGTTTTATACTGGAACCAATAGGTGCCAGTAGGTTACTGTAATTAAACGGTGAACATTCTTACAGTAAGGGAGAGACCCGCCACCCAGTGGAGAAAACTCATTTTGGCCGCTTGTACCCGTGATCTTGTCCTTTCGGTCTTACCCCAAAGCTCATGACCATAGGTGAGGATGGGAACGTAAATCGACCGGTAAATTGAGAGCTTTTCCTTCTGGCTCAGCTCCTTCTTACCACAACGAATCGTTATAGCGTCCTCATTACTGAAGACGCCGCACCGATCAGCCTGTGCATATCACGATCCACTCTTCCCTCACTCATGAACAAGACTCCAGGTACTTGAACTCATCCACAAGATCTCCTGCCCAACCTCGAGATGGCACTCCACCCTTTCCCGGGCGAGAACCTCGGACTTGGAGGTGCTGATTCTCATCCCAGTCGCTTCACACTCGGCTGCGAACCGATCCAATGAGAGCTGAAGATCCTGGCCAGTTGAAGCCATAAGGACCACATCATCTGCAAAAAGCAGAGACCTAATCCTGCAGCCACCAAACCGGATCCCCTCAACGCCATGACTGCGCCTAGAAATTCTGTCCATAAAAGTTATGAACAGAATCGGTGACAAAGGGCAGCCTTGGCGGAGTCCAACCCTCACTGGAAAGGGGTCCGACTTACTGCCGGCAATGCAGACCAAGCTCTGACACTGATCATACAGGGAGCGACCCGCCACAATCAGACATGCCGATACCCCATACTCTCTGAGCACTCCCCACAGGACTTCCCGGGGTGGCCATGGTCGAATGTCTTCTCCAAGTCCACAAAGCACATGTAGACTGGTTGGGCAAACTCCCATGCACACTCAAGGACCCTGCCGAGAGTATAGAGCTGGTCTACCGTTCCACGACCAGGACGAAAACCACACTGTTCGTCCTGGATCCGAGGTTCCTCCTCTCCAGTACACATGAATAGACCTTACCGGGAAGGCTGAGGAGTGTGATCTACGATAGTTGGAACACACCCTCCGGTTCCCCTTCTTAAAGAGAAGAACCACCACCCCGGTCTGCCAATCCAGAGGTACCGCCCTAGATGACCACGCGATGTTGCAGAGTCTTGTCAACTAAAACAGCCCCACAGCATCCAGAGCCTTAAGGAACTCCGGACGGAGCTCATCCACCGAGGAGGTTTTTAACTACCTTGGCAACCTCAGCCCCAGAAATAGGAGAGCCCACCACAGATTCCCCAGACACTGCTTCCTCATCACGTGTTGGTGGGATTGAGGAAGTTTCGCTTGGCCTGTCGGTATGTCCGCTGCCTCTGGAGTCCCATGAGCCAAAAGGACCAGATAAGCTCTTTCTTCAGCTTGACGGCATCCCGCACTGCTGGTGGACACCAGCGGGTTCTAGGATTACCGCCACGACAGGCACCAAACACCTTGCGGCCACAGCTCCAATCAGCTGGCTCGACAAGAGAGGCACGGAACATGATCCATTCCGACTCAATGTCCAGCACCTCCTTTGTGACATGTTCAAAGTTCTTCCGGAGGTGGAAAAAGAAACTCTCTCTGACAGGAGACTCTGCTAGGCGTTCCCAAAAGACTCTCACAATGCGTTTGGGCCTGCCAGGTCTGTCCGGCATCCTTCCCCACCATCGGAGCCAGCTCACCAGGTGGTGATCGGTAGAAAGCTCGCCCCTCTCTTCACCCGAGTGTCCAAAACATGAGGCCGCAAATCCCATGACACAAGTACAAAGTCATTCATGGAACTGCGGCCGAGGGTGTCCTGGTGCCAAGTGCACATATGGACACCCTTATGTTTGAACATTGTGTTTTTTATGGACAATCCGTGACGAGCACAAAAGTCCAATAACAAAGCACCACTTGGGTTCAGATCCGGGTGGCCATTTTTCCCAATCACGACTCTCCAGGTTTCACTGTCGTTGCCAACATGAGCGTTGAAGACCCCCAGCAGAACAAGGGAATCACCCGAGGGAGCACTCTCAAGGGAATCCAAAAAGAGTGGGTACTCTATACTGCTGTTTGGTGCGTAAACACCAACAGTCAGGACCCGTCACCCAACCAGAAAGCGGAGGGAAGCTACCATCTCGTCTACTGGGTTAAGTCCAATGTGCAGGCTTTGAGCCGGGGGGCAACAAGAATTGACAACCCAGCCTCTCATTACTTGCAACGCCAGAGTGGGAGAGAGTCCAACCCCTCTTGAGAGAACAGGTTCCAGAGCCCTTGCTGTGCGTCGAAGTGAGTCCAACTTTATCCAGCCGGGAACTTCTCCACCTCGCGCACCAGCTCAGGCTCCTTCCATCCCTGCGAGGTGACGTTCAACGTCCCAAGAGCGAGCTTATGTAGCCGATAATCGGACTGCCAAGTGCCCTGCCTTCGGCTGCCGCCCAGCTCACACTACACCCGACCTCTATGACCCAGCCCATGAGTGGTGAGCCTATTGCAGGGGGGACCCACGTTGCCTCTTCGAGCTGGGCCCCATGGGCACCAGTCGCTCGCCATCGTGCCCCACCTCTGGGCCTGGCTCCACAGGGGAGCCATGGTGACCCGCGTCCGGGCAAGAAAACAATCTAGGTCCTCGATTTGTACTTTTCATAAAGGTCTTTGAGCTGCTCTTTGTCTGATTCCTCACCTAGGACCTGTTTTTCTTGGGGGACCCTACCAGGGGGAAAAGAAGCCCCTGGACAACATAGCTCCTAGGATCAGTGGGACATGCAAACCACAAAGGTGGCGGTTCAGAAAGCAGGTTATAGAAACATAACTCCAAAACCAAACATGCAAGATGTCTAAACATGCCTGTAATATTGTATCAATGTGGCATCCTGAGCCCGAACCACCTCATCTGGCTCCTCTCAATGTGGAGGAGCAGCGGCTTTACACTGAGTTCCTCACGGATGACAGAGCTTCTCACCCTATCTCTAAGGGAGAGACCCACCACCCGGCGGAGGAAACTCATTTCGGCCGCTTGTACCCGTGACCTTGTCCTTTTGGTCATAACTCAAAGCTCATGACCATAGGTGAGGATGGGAACGTTGATCGACCGGTAAATTGAAAGCTTTTCCTTCTGGCTCAGCTCCTTCTTCACCACAACGGATCGATATAGCGTCCTCATTACTGAAGACGCCGCACCGATCCGCCTGTAGATCTCCCGATCCACTCTATCCTCACTCGTGAACAAGACTCCTAGGTACTTGAACGCCTTCACTTGGGGCAAGATCTCTTTCCCAACCTGGAGATGGCACTCCACCCTTTCCCGGGCGAGAACAATGGACTCGGACTTGGAGGTGCTGATTCTCATCCCAGTCGCTTCACTGCGAACCGATCCAATGAACGCTGAAGATCCTGGCCAGTTGAAGCCATCAGGACCACATCATCTGCAAAAGGCAGAGACCTAATCCTGCAGCCACCAAACCAGGCGCAGTCAAAGCCATGACTGCGCCTAGATATTCTGTCCATTAAAGTTATGAACAGAATCGGTGACAAAGGGCAGCCTTGGCGGAGTCCAACCCTCACTGGAAAGGGGTCCGACATACTGCCGGCAATGCGGACCAAGCTCTGACACTGATCATACAGGGAGACACCCGCCACAATCAGACATGCCGATACTCCATACTCTCTGAGCACTACCCTCAGGATTTACCGGGGGCCAAGGCCGAATGTCTTCTCCAAGTCCACAAAACTTATGTAGACTGGTTGGGCAAACTCCCATGCACACTCAAGGACCCTGCCGAGAGTTTAGAGCTGGTCTACCGTTCCACGACCAGGAAAAACCACACTGATTGTCCTGGATCCGAGGTTCCTCCTCTCCAGTACGCATGAATAGACCTTACCGGGAAGGCTGAGGAGTGTGATATACGATAGTTGGAACACACCCTCCGGTTCCCCTTCTGACAACCCAGCCTCTCATTACTTGCAACGCCAGGGTAATGTAGTATTTTGTGGCTGATGACAGCCACAAAATACTGAAGGTTGTCATCGGCAGGTGTACCAAAGCAGTTAGGACTCATAGCAGACCGGATTGGCAGACCCGGTCTGCCAATCCGGTCTGCCAATCCAGAGGTACCGCCCCCGATGTAGACGCAATGTTGCAGAGTCTTGTAAACCAATACTGCCCCACAGCATCCAGAGCCTTAAGGAACTCCGGACGGAGCTCATACCCCCGGGGCCTTGCCACAGAAGAGCTTTTTAACTACCTTGTCAACCTCAGCCCCAGAAATAGGAGAGCCCACCACAGACTTCCCAGGCACTGTTTCCTCATAGGAAGACGTGTTGGTGGGATTGAGGAGGTCTCGCTTGGCCTGTCGGTATGCCCACTGCCTCTGGAGTCCCATGAGCCAAAAGGACCCGATGGCTCTTTCTTCAGCTTGACAGCATCCCTCACTG
The DNA here is from genome assembly GCF_033978785.1 of Entelurus aequoreus. Classification (NCBI taxonomy): domain Eukaryota; kingdom Metazoa; phylum Chordata; class Actinopteri; order Syngnathiformes; family Syngnathidae; genus Entelurus; species Entelurus aequoreus. Next base: position 195,885 of record NW_026907966.1, on the reverse strand, counting down.
CTGGTGGATTACCGCCACGACAGGCACCAAACACCTTGCGGCCACAGCTTCAATCAGCTGGCTCAACAAGAGAGGAACGGAACATGGTCCACTCAGACTCAATGTCCAGCACCTCCCTCGTGACATGTTCAAAGTTCTTCCGGACATGTTCAAAGTTCTTCAGGAGACTCTGCTAGGCGTTCCCAGCAGACCCTTACAATGCGTTTGGGCCTACCAGGTCTGACCGGCATCCTCCCCTACCATCGGAGCCAGCTCACCACCAGGTGGTGGTTGGTAGAAAGCTCTGCCCCTCTCTTCACAGAGTGTCCAAAACATGAGGCCGCAAATCCCATGACACAACTACAAAGTCAATCATGCGGCCGAGGGTGTCCTTGTGCCAAGTGCACATATGGACACCCTTATGTTTGAACATTGTGTTTGTTATGGACAATCCGTGACAAGCACAAAAGTCCAATAACAAAGCACCACTTGGGTTCAGATCCGGGTGGCCATTTTTCCCAATCACGACTCTCCAGGTTTCACTGTCGTTGCCCACATGAGCATTGAAGTCCACCAGCAGAACAAGGGAATCACCCGAGGGAGCACTCTCCAGTACTCCCTCAAAGGAATCCAAAAAGAGTGGGTACTCTGAGCTGCTGTTTGGTGTGTAAACACAAACAACAGTCAGGACCCGTCACCCAACCCGAAGGCTGAGGGAAGCTACTATCTCGTCTATTGGGTTAAAGTCCAACGTGCAGGCTTTGAGCCGGGGGGCTCAAAGCCTGGCGTTGCAAGTAATGAAAGTTCAGCTCAGTCCAGCCCCTCTTGAGTGAACAGGTTCCAGAGCCCTTGCTGTGAGTCCAACTATATCTAGCCGGGAACGTCTCCACCTCATGCACCAGCTCAGGCTCCTTCCCTCCCAGCGAGGTGATGTTCCATGTCCAAAGAGCGAGCATATGTAGCCGATAATCGGACCACCAGGTGCCCTGCCTTCGGCTGCCGCCCAGCTCACACTGCACCCTTTATGACCCAAGCCCATGAGTGGTGAGCCCTGGAGGGGGGATCCACGTTGCCTCTTCGAGGCCCGTCAATCGCCATCGTGCCCCACCTCTGGGCCTGGCTCCACAGGGGAGCCACGGTGACCTGCGTCCGGGCGAGAAAAAATCTAGGTCCTCAATTGTACTTTTAATACAGGTCTTTGAGCTGCTCTTTGTCTGATCCCTCACCTAGGACCTGTTTGTCTTGGAGGACCCTACCAGGGGGCATAGAAGCCCCCGAACAACATTTTCCTGGATCAGTAGGACACAAAGGTGGCGGCTCAGAAAGCAGGTTATATAAACATAACTCCAAAACCAAACATGCAATATGTCTAAACATGCCTGTAATATTGTTTAAATGTGAGTTTTACTAGAATCAGTTGTTTTTGTAAGGTTTGCAAATACAAAAATTAAGTTTTACTCAAAATGACAAAGTCACACTCAATATGACAGTTATTTAAACATAACTCATAAACTACACATAAAAATGGCTAATAATGCCTGAAATAATGAATCCTTGGGAGTTTTACTGAGTTTTACATTTTGCTATCACAAAAAGTAGTTTTTTACTCAATATGACTGTAATGTTCTTAGAACCCTGAGATATTGGGAAAAAAGCAATAAAAATGTATTTAAATCTAACTCCTAAACAACACATGCAAAATGGCTAATAATGCCAAAGGAGACATGTAACGTTGTTAGTTTAAAAAAATGATCTTTTGTAAAGATATCAAAGACACAAGCTAGTTTTTTAATTCAATATGACAGCAGAACAGTCATACTAAATATGAAAGATATATAAACATAACTCCAAAACCAAACATGTGTCATGTCTAAAAATGCCTGTAGTAATGTATTTATGTGAATTTGTAAGGTTTGCAAAAACAAAAAGTAGTTTTTTACTCAATATGAAAGTAATGTTCTTAGAATCCTGAGATAATGCGAAAAAAGCAATAAAAATGTATTCAAACACAAATTTTAAACCAAACATGTAAAATGTCTAAAAATGCCTGTAATATTGAATCTATGTAAGTTTTACTAGAATAAATTGTTTTTGTAAGGTTTGCAAATACAAAAATTAGGTTTTAAACATAATGACATTATAACTGTAACACTCAATATGACAATTATTTATTTATAACTCCTAACCACACATGAAACATGTCTAATAATGCGTGAAAAAATGTATCTTTGTGAGTGTTACTAGAAACATTTTCTTTTGTAAGGTTTGCAAAGACACAGGTTAGTTTTTTTTACTCAATATGACAGTATAACTGCCACACTCAATATGACAGTTATTTAAACACAACTCTTAAACTACATATGAAAAATGACTGACAATGCCTGAAATAATGCATTCTTGTAGGTTTTACTCGAAACATATGCTTTTTTAAGGCTTGCAAACACAAAAATTATTTTTTTACTCAATATGACAGTAATGTTCTAAAATTCTGAGATTATACGAAAAAATTAATAAAAATGATTCCAACATAATTCCTAAACCAAACATGCAAAATGTCTAAAACTGTCTGTAATATTGAATCCATGTGAGTTTTACTAGATTTATATGATTTTGTAAGGTTTGCAATACATAAATTAGATTTTACTCCCTATGACAGTATACTGTCACACTCAATATTACAGTTATTTAAACATAACTCAAACCACACATGAAAAGTGGCTAATAATGCCTGAAATAATGCATCGTTGGCAGTTTTTACTTGAAACACATGCTTTTTTAAATCTTGCAAACACAAAAAGTAGTTTTTTTTATTACTCAATATGACTGTATTGTTCTTAAAATCCTGAGATAATGCGACAAAAAATTAAAAATGTATTTAAACATTACTCCTAAACAACACAAGCAAAATGGCTAATAATGTCTGGAAACATGTATCTTTGTTAGTTTTCCTAGTAAAATGGTATTTTGTAAAGTTTGCATTGACACAAGCTCAGACAGTATAACAGTCATACTAAATATGAAAGTTATATAAACATAACTCCAAAACCAAACATGTGTCATGTCTAAAAATGCCTGTAATAATGTATTTATGTGAGTTTGTAAGGTTTGCAAAAACAAAATTTAGTTTTTTACTCAATATGAAAGTAATGATCTTAGAATCCTGAGATAATGCGAAAAAAGCAATAAAAATGTATTTAAACATAATTCCTAAATAACCCATGCTAAATGGGTAATAATGCCTGGAGACATGTATCTTTGTTAGTTTTACTAGAAAAATGATCTTTTGGAAAGTTTGCCAAGACACAAGCTAGTTTTTTTAAATTCAATACGACAGTATAACAGTCATACTAAATATGAACGTTATCTAAACATAACTCCAAAACCAAACACGTGTCATGTCTAAAAATGCCTGTAATAATGTATTTATGTGAGTTTGTAAGGTTTGCTAAAAAAAAAAGTAGTTTTTACTCAATATGAAAGTAATGATCTTAGAATCCTGAGATAATGCGAAAAAAGCAATAAAAATGTATTTAAACATAACTCCTAAAACACACATGCAAAATGGCTAATAATGCCTGGAGACATGTATCTTTGTTAGTTTTACTAGAAAAATGATCTTTTGTAAAGTTTGCAAAGACACAAGCTAGTTTTTTTTTATTCAGTAAGACAGTATAACAGTCATACTAAATATTAAAGTTATATAAACATAACTCCAAAACCAAACATGTGTCATGTCTAAAAATGCCTGTAATAATGTATTTATGTGAGTTTGTAAGGTTTGCTAAAACAAAAAGTAGTTTTTACTCAATATGAAAGTAATGATCTTAGAATCCTGAGATAATGCGAAAAAAGCAATAAAAATGTATTTAAACATAACTCCTAAAACACACATGCAAAATGGCTAATAATAACTGGAGACATGTATCTTTGTTAGTTTTACTAGAAAAATTATCTTTTGTAAAGTTTGCAAAGACACAAGCTAGTTTTTTTTTTATTCAGTATGACAGTATAACAGTCATACTAAATATGAAAGTTATATAAACATAACTCCAAAACCAAACATGTGTCATGTCTAAAAATGCCTGTAATAATGTATTTATGTGAGTTTGTTAGGTTTGCTAAAACAAAAAGTAGTTTTTACTCAATATGAAAGTAATGATCTTAGAACCCTAACATAATGCGAAAAAAGCAATAAAAATGTATTTAAACTTAATTCCTAAACAACCCATGCAAAATGGGTAATAATGCCTGGAGACGTGTATCTTTGTTAATTTTACGAGAAAAATGATCTTTTGTAAAGTTTGCAAAGACACAAGCTAGTTTTTTTAATTCAATATGACAGTATAACAGTCATACTAAATATGAAAGTTATATAAACATAACTCCAAAACCAAACGTGTGTCATGGCTAAAATTGCCTATTATAATGTATGTATGTGAGTTTGAAAGGTTTGCAAAAACAAAAAGTAGTTTTTTACCGAGTATGAAAGTAATGATTTTAGAATCCTGAGATAATGCGAAAAAAAGCAATAAAAATGTATTTAAACATAACTCTTAAAAAACACATGCAAAATGGCTAATAATGCCTGGAGACATGTATCTTTGTTAGTTTTACTACAAAAAGTATCTTTTGTAAAGTTTGCAAAGACACAAGCTAGGTTTTTTAAATTCAATATGACAGTTTAACAGTCATACTAAATATGAAAGTTATCTAAACATAACTCCAAAACCAAACATGTGTCATGTCTAAAAATGCCTGTCATAATGTATTTATGCAAGTTTGTAAGGTTTGCAAGAAAAAAAAGTAGTTTTTTACTCAATATGAAAGTAATGATCTTAGAATCCTCAGATAATGCGAAAAAAGCAATAAAAATGTATTTAAACATAATTCCTAAAAAACACATGCAAAATGGCTAATAATGCCCGAAGACATTTATCTTTGTTAGTTTTACTAGGAATAGTATCTTTTGTAAAGTTTGCAAAGACACAAGCTAGTTTTTTTTATTCAATATGACAGTATAACAGTCATACTAAATATGAAAGTTATATAAACATAACTCCAAAACCAAACGTGTGTCATGTATAAAATAACCTATAATAATGTATTTATGTGAGTTTGAAAGGTTTGCAACAACAAAAAGTAGTTGTTTACTCAATATGAAAGTAATGATCTTAGAATCCTGAGATAATGCGAAAAAAGCAATACAAATGTATTTAAACATAATTCCTAAACAACACATGCAAAATGGCTAATAATGCCTGGGGACATGTATTTTTGTTAGTTTTACTAGAAAAATGATCTTTGTAAAGTTTGCAAAGACACAAGCTAGGTTTTTTTTATTCAGTATGACAGTATAACAGTCATACTAAATATGAATGTTATATAAACATAACTCCAAAACCAAACATGTGTTATGTCTAAAAATGCCTGTAATAATGTATTTATGTGAGTTTGTATGGTTTGCTAAAACAAAAAGTAGTTTTTACTCAATATAAAAGTAATGATCTTAGAATCCTGAGATAATGCGAAAAAAGCAATAAAAATGTATTCCTAAACAACACATGCAAAATGGGTAATAATGCCTGGAGACGTGTATCTGTGTTAGTTTTATGAGAAAAATGATCTTTTGTAAAGTTTGCAAAGACACAAGCTAGTTTTTTTTTATTCAATATGACAGTATAACAGTCATACTAAATATGAAAGTCATATAAACATAACTCCAAAACCAAACGTGTGTCATGTCTAAAATTGCCTATAATAATGTATGTATGTGAGTTTGAAAGGTTTGCAACAACAAAAAGTAGTTTTTTACTCAAATGAAAGTAATGATTTTAGAATCCTGAGATAATGCTAAAAAAGCATTAAAAATGTATTTAAACATAACTCCTAAAAAACACTTGCAAAATGGCTAATAATGCCTGGAGACATGTATCTTTGTTAGTTTTACTAGAAAAATGATATTTTGTAAAGTTTGCAAAGACACAAGCTAGTTTTTTTTAATTCAGTATGACAGTATAACAGTCATACTAAATATGAAAGTTATATAAACATAACTCCAAAACCAAACGTGTGTCATGTCTAAAATTGCCTATAATAATGTATGTATGTGAGTTTGAAAGGTTTGCAACAACAGAAAGTAGTTTTTTATTCAAATGAAAATAATGATTTTGAGTATATTATCAATTTTAGACATGACACACGTTTGGTTTTGGAGTTATGTTTATATAACTTTCATATTTAGTATGACCGTTATACTGTCATATTGAATTAAAAAAAACTAGCTTGTGTCTTTGCAAACTTTACAAAAGATCATTTTTCTAGTAAAACTAACAAAGATACATGTCTCCAGGCATTATTAGCCATTTTGCAAGTGTTTTTTAGGAGTTATGTTTAAATACATTTTTATTGCTTTTTTCGCATTATCTCAGGATTCTAAGATCATTACTTTCATATTGACTAAAAACTACTTTTTGTTTTAGCAAACCTTACAAACTCACATAAATACATTATTACAGGCAATTTTAGACATGACACACGTTTGGTTTTGGAGTTATGTTTATATAACTTTCATATTTAGTATGACTGTTATACTGTCATATTGAATAAAAAAAAAATAGCTTGTGTCTTTGCAAACTTTACAAAAGATCATTTTTCTAGTAAAACTAACAAAGATACACATCTCCAGGCATTATTACCCATTTTGCATGGGTTGTTTCGGAATTATGTTGAAATACATTTTTATTGCTTTTTTCGCATTATCTCAGGATTCTAAGATCATTACTTTCATATTGAGTAAAAACTACTTTTTGTTTTAGCAAACCTTACAAACTCACATAAATACATTATTACAGGCATTTTTAGACATGACACATGTTTGGTTTTGGAGTTATGTTTAGATAACTTTCATATTTAGTATGACTGTTATACTGTCATATTGAATTTAAAAAAACTAGCTTGTGTCTTTGCAAACTTTCCAAAAGATCATTTTTCTAGTAAAACTAACAAAGATACATGTCTCCAGGCATTATTACCCATTTAGCATGGGTTATTTAGGAATTATGTTTAAATACATTTTTATTGCTTTTTTCGCATTATCTCAGGATTCTAAGATCATTACTTTCATATTGAGTAAAAAACTAAATTTTGTTTTTGCAAACCTCACAAACTCACATAAATACATTATTACAGGCATTTTTAGACATGACACATGTTTGGTTTTGGAGTTATGTTTATATAACTTTCATATTTAGTATGACTGTTATACTGTCTGAGCTTGTGTCAATGCAAACGTTTCAAAATACCATTTTTCTAGGAAAACTAACAAAGATACATGTTTCCAGACATTATTAGCCATTTTGCTTGTGTTGTTTAGGAGTAATGTTTAAATACATTTTTAATTTTTTGTCGCATTATCTCAGGATTTTAAGAACAATACAGTCATATTGAGTAATAAAAAAAACTACTTTTTGTGTTTGCAAGATTTAAAAAAGCATGTGTTTCAAGTAAAAACTGCCAACGATGCATTATTTCAGGCATTATTAGCCACTTTTCATGTGTGGTTTGAGTTATGTTTAAATAACTGTAATATTGAGTGTGACAGTATACTGTCATAGTGAGTAAAATCTAATTTATGTATTGCAAACCTTACAAAATCATATAAATCTAGTAAAACTCACATGGATTCAATATTACAGACAGTTTTAGACATTTTGCATGTTTGGTTTAGGAATTATGTTGGAATCATTTTTATTAATTTTTTCGTATAATCTCAGAATTTTAGAACATTACTGTCATATTGAGTAAAAAAATAATTTTTGTGTTTGCAAGCCTTAAAAAAGCATATGTTTCGAGTAAAACCTACAAGAATGCATTATTTCAGGCATTGTCAGTCATTTTTCATATGTAGTTTAAGAGTTGTGTGTTTAAATAACTGTCATATTGAGTGTGGCAGTTATACTGTCATATTGAGTAAAAAAAACTAACCTGTGTCTTTGCAAACCTTACAAAAGAAAATGTTTCTAGTAACACTCACAAAGATACATTTTTTCACGCATTATTAGACATGTTTCATGTGTGGTTAGGAGTTATAAATAAATAATTGTCATATTGAGTGTTACAGTTATAATGTCATTATGTTTAAAACCTAATTTTTGTATTTGCAAACCTTACAAAAACAATTGATTCTAGTAAAACTTACATAGATTCAATATTACAGGCATTTTTAGACATTTTACATGTTTGGTTTAAAATTTGTGTTTGAATACATTTTTATTGCTTTTTTCGCATTATCTCAGGATTCTAAGAACATTACTTTCATATTGAGTAATAAACTACTTTTTGTTTTTGCAAACCTTACAAATTCACATAAATACATTACTACAGGCATTTTTAGACATGACACATGTTTGGTTTTGGAGTTATGTTTATATATCTTTCATATTTAGTATGACTGTTCTGCTGTCATATTGAATTAAAAAACTAGCTTGTGTCTTTGATATCTTTACAAAAGATCATTTTTTTAAACTAACAACGTTACATGTCTCCCTTGGCATTATTAGCCATTTTGCATGTGTTGTTTAGGAGTTAGATTTAAATACATTTTTATTGCTTTTTTCCCAATATCTCAGGGTTCTAAGAACATTACAGTCATATTGAGTAAAAAACTACTTTTTGTGATAGCAAAATGTAAAACTCAGTAAAACTCCCAAGGATTCATTATTTCAGGCATTATTAGCCATTTTTATGTGTAGTTTATGAGTTATGTTTAAATAACTGTCATATTGAGTGTGACTTTGTCATTTTGAGTAAAACTTAATTTTTGTATTTGCAAACCTTACAAAAACAACTGATTCTAGTAAAACTCACATTTAAACAATATTACAGGCATGTTTAGACATATTGCATGTTTGGTTTTGGAGTTATGTTTATATAACCTGCTTTCTGAGCCGCCACCTTTGTGTCCTACTGATCCAGGAAAATGTTGTTCGGGGGCTTCTATGCCCCCTGGTAGGGTCCTCCAAGACAAACAGGTCCTAGGTGAGGGATCAGACAAAGAGCAGCTCAAAGACCTGTATTAAAAGTACAATTGAGGACCTAGATTTTTTCTCGCCCGGACGCAGGTCACCGTGGCTCCCCTGTGGAGCCAGGCCCAGAGGTGGGGCACGATGGCGATTGACGGGCCTCGAAGAGGCAACGTGGATCCCCCCTCCAGGGCTCACCACTCATGGGCTTGGGTCATAAAGGGTGCAGTGTGAGCTGGGCGGCAGCCGAAGGCAGGGCACCTGGTGGTCCGATTATCGGCTACATATGCTCGCTCTTTGGACATGGAACATCACCTCGCTGGGAGGGAAGGAGCCTGAGCTGGTGCATGAGGTGGAGACGTTCCCGGCTAGATATAGTTGGACTCACAGCAAGGGCTCTGGAACCTGTTCACTCAAGAGGGGCTGGACTGAGCTGAACTTTCATTACTTGCAACGCCAGAGTGGAAGAGATTCCACACTGGCGTTGCAACTAATGAGAGGTGGCAATTCTTGTTGCCCCCCGGCTCAAAGCCTGCACGTTGGACTTTAACCCAATAGACGAGATAGTAGCTTCCCTCAGCCTTCGGGTTGGGTGACGGGTCCTGACTGTTGTTTGTGTTTACACACCAAACAGCAGCTCAGAGTACCCACTCTTTTTGGATTCCTTTGAGGGAGTACTGGAGAGTGCTCCCTCGGGTGATTCCCTTGTTCTGCTGGTGGACTTCAATGCTCATGTGGGCAACGACAGTGAAACCTGGAGAGTCGTGATTGGGAAAAATGGCCACCCGGATCTGAACCCAAGTGGTGCTTTGTTATTGGACTTTTGTGCTTGTCACGGATTGTCCATAACAAACACCATGTTCAAACATAAGGGTGTCCATATGTGCACTTGGCACAAGGACACCCTCGGCCGCATGATTGACTTTGTAGTTGTGTCATGGGATTTGCGGCCTCATGTTTTGGACACTCTGTGAAGAGAGGGGCAGAGCTTTCTACCAACCACCACCTGGTGGTGAGCTGGCTCCGATGGTAGGGGAGGATGCCGGTCAGACCTGGTAGGCCCAAACGCATTGTAAGGGTCTGCTGGGAACGCCTAGCAGAGTCTCCTGAAGAACTTTGAACATGTCCGGAAGAACTTTGAACATGTCACGAGGGAGGTGCTGGACATTGAGTCTGAGTGGACCATGTTCCGTTCCTCTCTTGTTGAGCCAGCTGATTGAAGCTGTGGCCGCAAGGTGTTTGGTGCCTGTCGTGGCGGTAATCCACCAGCAGTGAGGGATGCTGTCAAGCTGAAGAAAGAGCCATCGGGTCCTTTTGGCTCATGGGACTCCAGAGGCAGTGGGCATACCGACAGGCCAAGCGAGACCTCCTCAATCCCACCAACACGTCTTCCTATGAGGAAACAGTGCCTGGGAAGTCTGTGGTGGGCTCTCCTATTTCTGGGGCTGAGGTTGACAAGGTAGTTAAAAAGCTCTTCTGTGGCAAGGCCCCGGGGGTATGAGCTCCGTCCGGAGTTCCTTAAGGCTCTGGATGCTGTGGGGCAGTATTGGTTTACAAGACTCTGCAACATTGCGTCTACATCGGGGGCGGTACCTCTGGATTGGCAGACCGGATTGGCAGACCGGGTCTGCCAATCCGGTCTGCTATGAGTCCTAACTGCTTTGGTACACCTGCCGATGACAACCTTCAGTATTTTGTGGCTGTCATCAGCCACAAAATACTACATTACCCTGGCGTTGCAAGTAATGAGAGGCTGGGTTGTCAGAAGGGGAACCGGAGGGTGTGTTCCAACTATCGTAGATCACACTCCTCAGCCTTCCCGGTAAGGTCTATTCATGCGTACTGGAGAGGAGGAACCTCGGATACAGGACAATCAGTGTGGTTTTTCCTGGTCGTGGAACGGTAGACCAGCTCTAAACTCTCGGCAGGGTCCTTGAGTGTGCATGGGAGTTTGCCCAACCAGTCTACATAAGTTTTGTGGACTTGGAGAAGACATTCGGCCTTGGCCCCCGGTAAATCCTGAGGGTAGTGCTCAGAGAGTATGGAGTATCGGCATGTCTGATTGTGGCGGGTGTCTCCCTGTATGATCAGTGTCAGAGCTTGGTCCGCATTGCCGGCAGTATGTCGGACCCCTTTCCAGTGAGGGTTGGACTCCGCCAAGGCTGCCCTTTGTCACCGATTCTGTTCATAACTTTAATGGACAGAATATCTAGGCGCAGTCATGGCTTTGACTGCGCCTGGTTTGGTGGCTGCAGGATTAGGTCTCTGCCTTTTGCAGATGATGTGGTCCTGATGGCTTCAACTGGCCAGGATCTTCAGCGTTCATTGGATCGGTTCGCAGTGAAGCGACTGGGATGAGAATCAGCACCTCCAAGTCCGAGTCCATTGTTCTCGCCCGGGAAAGGGTGGAGTGCCATCTCCAGGTTGGGAAAGAGATCTTGCCCCAAGTGAAGGCGTTCAAGTACCTAGGAGTCTTGTTCACGAGTGAGGATAGAGTGGATCGGGAGATCTACAGGCGGATCGGTGCGGCGTCTTCAGTAATGAGGACGCTATATCGATCCGTTGTGGTGAAGAAGGAGCTGAGCCAGAAGGAAAAGCTTTCAATTTACCGGCCGATCAACGTTCCCATCCTCACCTATGGTCATGAGCTTTGAGTTATGACCAAAAGGACAAGGTCACGGGTACAAGCGGCCGAAATGCGTTTCCTCCGCCGGGTGGTGGGTCTCTCCCTTAGAGATAGGGTGAGAAGCTCTGTCATCCGCTCAAAGCCTGCACATTGGACTTAACCCAGTAGACGAGATGGTAGCTTCCCTCCGCTTTCTGGTTGGGTGACGGGTCCTGACTGTTGGTGTTTACGCACCAAACAGCAGCTCAGAGTACCCACTCTTTTTGGATTCCCTTGAGAGTGCTCCCTCGGGTGATTCCCTTGTTCTGCTGGGGGTCTTCAACGCTCATGTTGGCAACGACAGTGAAACCTGGAGAGTCGTGATTGGGAAAAATGGCCACCCGGATCTGAACCCAAGTGGTGCTTTGTTATTGGACTTTTGTGCTCGTCACGGATTGTCCATAAAAAACACAATGTTCAAACATAAGGGTGTCTATATGTGCACTTGGCACCAGGACACCCTCGGCCGCAGTTCCATGAATGACTTTGTACTTGTGTCATGGGATTTGCGGCCTCATGTTTTGGACACTCGGGTGAAGAGAGGGGCGAGCTTTCTACCGATCACCACCTGGTGAGCTGGCTCCGATGGTGGGGAAGGATGCCGGACAGACCTGGCAGGCCCAAACGCATTGTGAGAGTCTTTTGGGAACGCCTAGCAGATTCTCCTGTCAGAGAGAGTTTCTTTTTCCACCTCCGGAAGAACTTTGAACATGTCACAAAGGAGGTGCTGGACATTGAGTCGGAATGGATCATGTTCCGTGCCTCTCTTGTCGAGCCAGCTGATTGGAGCTGTGGCCGCAAGGTGTTTGGTGCCTGTCGTGGCGGTAATCCTAGAACCCGCTGGTGTCCACCAGCAGTGCGGGATGCCGTCAAGCTGAAGAAAGAGCTTATCTGGTCCTTTTGGCTCATGGGACTCCAGAGGCAGCGGGCATACCGACAGGCCAAGCGAAACCTCCTCAATACCACCAACACGTCTTCCTATGAGGAAGCAGTGTCTGGGGAATCTGTGGTGGGCTCTCCTATTTCTGGGGCTGAGGTTGCCAAGGTAGTTAAAAACCTCCTCGGTGGATGAGCTCCGTCCGGAGTTCCTTAAGGCTCTGGATGCTGTGGGGCTGTTTTAGTTGACAAGACTCTGCAACATCGCGTGGTCATCTAGGGCGGTACCTCTGGATTGGCAGACCGGGGTGGTGGTTCTTCTCTTTAAGAAGGGGAACCGGAGGGTGTGTTCCAACTATCGTAGATCACACTCCTCAGCCTTCCCGGTAAGGTCTATTCATGTGTACTGGAGAGGAGGAACCTCGGATCCAGGACGAACAGTGTGGTTTTCGTCCTGGTCGTGGAACGGTAGACCAGCTCTATACTCTCGGCAGGGTCCTTGAGTGTGCATGGGAGTTTGCCCAACCAGTCTACATGTGCTTTGTGGACTTGGAGAAGACATTCGACCATGGCCACCCCGGGAAGTCCTGTGGGGAGTGCTCAGAGAGTATGGGGTATCGGCATGTCTGATTGTGGCGGGTCGCTCCCTGTATGATCAGTGTCAGAGCTTGGTCTGCATTGCCGGCAGTAAGTCGGACCCCTTTCCAGTGAGGGTTGGACTCCGCCAAGGCTGCCCTTTGTCACCGATTCTGTTCATAACTTTTATGGACAGAATTTCTAGGCGCAGTCATGGCGTTGAGGGGATCCGGTTTGGTGGCTGCAGGATTAGGTCTCTGCTTTTTGCAGATGATGTGGTCCTTATGGCTTCAACTGGCCAGGATCTTCAGCTCTCATTGGATCGGTTCGCAGCCGAGTGTGAAGCGACTGGGATGAGAATCAGCACCTCCAAGTCCGAGGTTCTCGCCCGGGAAAGGGTGGAGTGCCATCTCGAGGTTGGGCAGGAGATCTTGTGGATGAGTTCAAGTACCTGGAGTCTTGTTCATGAGTGAGGGAAGAGTGGATCGTGATATGCACAGGCTGATCGGTGCGGCGTCTTCAGTAATGAGGACGCTATAACGATTCGTTGTGGTAAGAAGGAGCTGAGCCAGAAGGAAAAGCTCTCAATTTACCGGTCGATTTACGTTCCCATCCTCACCTATGGTCATGAGCTTTGGGGTAAGACCGAAAGGACAAGATCACGGGTACAAGCGGCCAAAATGAGTTTTCTCCACTGGGTGGCGGGTCTCTCCCTTACTGTAAGAATGTTCACCGTTTAATTACAGTAACCTACTGGCACCTATTGGTTCCAGTATAAAACTGTTTTTCTACAGCACACATACTGTGATTTATCACTACAGTTTATTACTGTAAAAAGTATCACAGTACTGTGCTGTATCAAATATACGCTTCACAGCATAATACTGTCATCTGTTTAGCGGCATTACACTGTTATTTTAGTGTATCCACTGTAATATCCATTAACAGTTAATTACAGTAAAATAATTGTAAGCACTATAGACTGAACTTTACAGTATAATGCCACTAGAAGTTAATGAATTGAACTTTTAAATTTTCAAAATCAAAACCCCTGCAATCTGCTGGCATAAAAATGACTGGAGAAATGGCCTTGCAAGTTAATGCTTTTATTAACCAATTGTTTTAAAGTGCATCAAATACATTCAATGTACATTTAGTGCATTCTTCTTATTTTCAGTAAAGCATTTTAACATTTATAACATGTCAACTTAATTTCAAACTGGAGACAAAACACTGAACACGAGTCCAGTGTTTAGTTGTCGGCTACATAAAGCCCCACTCAAAGTCTGTGAGATTTTTTATAAGGGTGGCTACGTGAGGATTTACAGTTGCTGCCTTTTTCTGAACCAGCTTCCCGCTCTTCTTGGACACCACCTTTCCCTGGCTAGCCTTTGTTCCCCTCTCGGGGTTAACACCAATGAATCGCCTAAAAAAGAGAGAAAGCATATTAGATATTCTGTTGTGATTGAAGATTACTTGCAGTCAATACAGAACTCCACTCACATTGTTATTTAGGAATATGCACTGCACAAATATTAATATCAATTTTAGGATATATGTGAGCCTATACCATAACCACAGCTGTAGATGAGTGAATGCTCTAAAACCCATTAAGACAAATTCAGAGAGGAAGACAATGCTAAAGCCTCCCCAATCCCTCTCTCTATTTATATTTTCTCTCCATCTACGGGACCGTGTATTTACGCTGATGTTTCCTGCTTTCACCCATTTAACATATCGTTACCTGCTCATTACCTATCTTCTCTGCATCCTGGGGTCACACTGGTGCTTCTTGCCTTTACCCATTCAACATATCTTTACCTGCACATCACCTACCTTCTCTGCATAGTGTGGTCACGCTGGTGCTTTCTACCTTTACCCATTCAACATATCTTTACCTGCGCATTACCTACCTTCTCTGTATCCTGGCGTCTAGCTGGTGTTTCCTGCCTTTACCCATTCAACATATCTTTACCTGCACATTACCTACCTTCCCTGCATCCTGGGGTCACACTGGTGCTTCTTTCTTTCACCATACAACATATCTTCACCTGCACATACCTACCTTGTCTGCATTGCGTCGACCACACCTGCGCTTCCTTCTTTCACCCATTCAACATACCTTCACCCGCACATTACCTACCTTCTCTGCATAGTGGGGTCACACTGGTGCTTCCTGCCTTTACCCATTCAACATATCTTCACCCGCACATTACCTACCTTCTCTGCATCCTGGGGTCAAACCGGTGCTTCCTTCTTTGACCCAGTCAACATATCTTTACCTGCACATTACCTACCTTCTCTGTATCCTAGAGTCAAACTGGTGCTTTGGTCCCTAATAAGAAGGTCCACAAAGGAACAGAAGAGTCATTGATTTAAGGCACAGAATTGGGGAAATGACAAGTCAAATTCCTGAACAGAGGTGAGAAATATAAAATAAAATATCCTAACAGTATTTAACAATATCGAGAGGATTTACCTTTGAACAAATTCCAATGTCCGAGCACCAAGCAAGAAGGGCAGCAAGCCCTGAGATGAAGCTAGGTTGGACGCCTTTGCAGATGACATCACCTTCCATGCTGATCATCCAACGTTTTATTGTGACTTTGTCACCAGCAACTGGTACAGTCAAGAAATGCAGTTTATGTTCCTAAACAGTATCCAATATGGGTAGCATTTTAAAAGTATTTGGAATGGCCACCTCACTCGCTCTCTCTTTACTCTGTTTACATCTAGTCTCCTAAGGCAGTGGTTCTCAAATGGGGGTACGCGTACTCCTGGGGGTACTTGAAGGTAGGCCAAGGGGTACGTGAGATTTTAAAAAAAATATTCTAAAAATAGCAACAATTCAAAAACCCTTTATAAATATATTTATTGAATAATACTTCGAAAAAATATGAATGTAAGTTCATAAACTGAACATCTAATCAAGTAGGCTATTCCATTCATTACCATAAAGCCAGAGTTTCCCCCATGCCATGATGGTTTGACCCTACCTGGCGGTGCCACACGGCACCAACTGTCAATCAACTATCCATGTAGAAAACAATGGAGGCGTGGTTAAAGCGTAGCAGTAATGCAGCTGAGACATGTGGACATGTTCCATAAATATTGATGTTAAAGATTTCTTTTTTTGTGAAGAAATGTTGAGAATGAAGTTCATGAATCCAGATGGATCTGTATTACAATCCCCAAAGAGTGCACTTTAAGTTGATTACTTCTATGTGTAAAAATCTTTATTTATAATTGAATCACTTGTTTATTTTTCAACAAGCTTTTAGTTATTTGTAATTCTTTTTTTCCAAATACTTCAAGAAAGACCACAACAAATGAGCAATATTTTGCACTGTTATACAATTTAATAAATCCGAAACTGATGACATAGTGCTGTATTTTACTTCTTTATCTCTTTTTTTTCAACCAAAAATGCTTTGCTCTGATTAGGGGGTACTTGAATTAAAAAAATGTTCACAGGGGTACATCACTGAAAAAAGGTTGAGAACCGCTGTCCTAAGGCAGTGGTTCTCAACCTTTTTTCAGTGCTGTGAACATTTTTTTAATGCAAGTAGACCTCCAGACTTTATAAATATATATAAAAAGTAATTCAAACAGAAAATGACACATCAAGGTACAAGTGACTCTTACCTTGTTATCAAAAACACACGATGCAGTAGGATGGATTTAGCAGGGGCGGCCAGGTGAAATGAAGCTCGGTTGGACGAATTGTGGGCGGACCCAAGAAACAAGTCTGAAAAATACTGAATTATACTGTAGGTTTTACAGTAACTTACTGCTGGTCGATATTTTTTGAAAAATGCAACACAATTTACAGTACTTAACTGCATTTAAGAAGAACAGGATAGGTTGATTGGCAACACTAAATTGGCCCTAGTGTGTGAATGTGAGTGTGAATGTTGTCTGTCTATCTGTGTTGGCCCTGCGATGAGGTGGTGACTTGTCCAGGGTGTACCCCGCCTCCCGCCCGATTGTAGCTGAGATAGGCTCCAGCGCCCCCCGCGACCCCGAAGGGAATAAGCGGTCGAAAATGGATGGATGGATGGAGTATATAACTGTAATTGTATTTTTTATTTTTACAGTAATTTTTTACAGTGAAGGTCATGGGTGTCAAACTCTGGCCCGTGGGCCCTTGAGGCAATATCAAATTAACACTAAAGCTGGACCGTGGATTATACATTGCGGCAGTGCTGCAGTAACACCGCTACTTCTAATACTTGCCAACCCTCCCGGGTTTGACTCCAGCACTCCTCCCAATTTTTTTTTTTTTTTTCAGCTAGTTAAACGAGTGCTGGCCCAGTTTCATGTCAGTGCAGCTTCTGCACCCACACACAATTGAATGCAACGCATACTTCATCAACAACGATACAGGTTACACTGACGGTAGCCAAATAACAAACTTTAACACTTTTAGGAATATACGCCACACTGTGAATCCACACCAAACAAGAATGACAAACACATTTCGGGAGAACATCCGCACCGTAACACAACATAAACACAACAGAACAAATACCCAGAACCCTTTGTAGCACTAAATCTTCCGGGACGCTGCAAGGTGTGTGTGTGTGTGGGTGGGGGTGGTTTGGTGGTAGCGGGGGTGTATTTTGTAGCATCCCGAAAGAGTTAGTGCTGCAAAGGATTCTGGGCATTTGTTCTTTTGTGTTTATGTTGTGTTACGGTGCGGATGTTCTCCCGAAAAGTGTTTTTTATTCTTGTTCGGTGTGGGTTCACAGTGTGGCGTATATTTCTAACAGTGTTAAAGTTTTTTATACTGGCACCCTCAGTGTAACCTGTATCGCTGTTGATGAAGTATGCTTTGCATTCATTTGTGTATGCGTGCTGAAACTGCACATATCTTGTGACTGGGTCTGAACGATGTTAGAATTGGGTGTACGAGCTATGACTGTTGAACACCTTCGTTCGATAACGAAAGTTGCCTTGGCTCAAAGCCTGAGCCCCGACATTAAAGAACTAGCATCCAAAAAAAGATGCCAGGTATCTGGCTTGGGCACATCAAATTAGATCAGTGTGTTGCAAACTGAGCAGTTTAAAGTCCTGAATGGTTGTCTTATTCATTGTTATTTTATTTTCAAATGTATTAACCTGTGGAAAAAGTTAATCTTGATATTTACCTCAGAAGGCTGCAAATAGAAAAGAGGCATTCAATTTTTATTTAAATTGTATTTGATATGCAATTGATATTTTTTAATTATTATTATTATTATTTGAAACTCGATTTTGCACGTCACTATAAAGTTATATAATCCTTGCTTGTTCAATATTCAAAGCAAAACTTGTTTGGGTCCCTATTAAAAGGTTAATTTGTTCAACCTTGGTTCAGTTTTAAACTTTGGCCCACTCTGTATTTGAGTTTGACACCCCTGGTGAAGGTGAAGCTCTGTCATCCTGGAGGAACTCACAGTAAAGCCGCTGCTCCTCCACATTGAGAGGAGCCAGATGAGGTGGTTCGGGCATCTGCTCAGGATGCCACCCGAACGCCTCCCTAGGGAGGTGTTTAGGGCAAGTCCGACCGGCAGGAGGCCACGGGGAAGACCCAGGACACATTGGGAACACTATGTCTCCCGGCTGGCCTGGGAACGCCTCGGGATCCCCCGAGAAAAGCTGGACGAAGTGGCTAGAGAAAGGGAAGTTTGGGCTTCTCTGCTTAGGCTGCGGCCCCCGCAACCCGACCATAACCCGACCATAAGCGGAAGAAAATGGATGGATTTAGTATGACAGTTATACTGTCATATTGAGTACAAAAACTAACTAAACCTTACACAATATGTTGTTCCTAGTAAAATTCACAAAGATACATATCTCCAGGCATTATTAGCCATTTTGCATGTGTGGTTTAGGAGTTATGTTTAAATAACTGTCAGATTGAGTTTGACATTATACTGTCATAGTGAGTAAAACCCATATTTTGTATTTGCAAACCTTACAAAAACAACTGATTCTAGTAAAACTCACATTAATACAATATTACAGGCATGTTTAGACATATTGCATGTTTGGTTTTGGAGTTATGTTTATATAACCCCCTTTCTGAGCCGCCACCTCTGTGGTTTGCGTGTACCACTGATCCTAAGAGCTATGTTGTCCGAGGACTTCTATGCCCCCTGGTAGGGTCCCTCAAGACAAACAGGTCCTAGGTAAGGGATCAGACAAAGAGCAGCTCAAAGACCTTTATGAAAAGTACAAATCGAGGACCTAGATTTTTTTCTCGCCCAGGCACGGGTCACCGTGGCTCTCCTGTGGAGCCAGGCGCAGAGGTGGGGCACGATGTCTCCATGGGGCCCTGCCGGGCTCAGCTCGAAGAGGCAACGTGGGTCAACCCTCCAATGGGCTCACCACTCATGGGCCCATTGAGGTCATAGAGGTCAGATGCAGTGTGAACTGGGCGGCAGCAGAAGGCAGGGCACTTGGCGGTCCGATTATCGGCTACATAATCTCGCTCTTGGGACGTGGAACGTCACCTCGCTGGGAGGGAAGGAGCCTGAGCTGGTGCGCGAGGTGAAGAAGTTCCGGCTAGATATAGTTGGACTCACTTCGACGCACAGCAAGGGCTCTGGAACCTGTTCTCTCAAGAGGGGCTGGACTCTCTTCCATTCTGGCGTTGCAAGCAATGAGAGGCTGGGGTGGCAATTGTTGTTGCTCAAAGCCTGCACGTTGGACTTTAACCCAGTAGACGAGATGGTAGCTTCCCTCCGCCTTCGGGTTGGGTGACGGGTCCTGACTGTTGTTTGTGTTTACGCACCAAACAGTAGCTCAGAGTACCCACTCTTTTTGGATTCCCTTGAGGGAGTACTGGAGAGTGCTCCCTCGGGTGATTCCTTTGTTCTGTTGGGGGACTTCAATGCTCATGTTGGCAAGGACAGTGAAACCTGGAGAGTCGTGATTGGGAAAAATGGCCACCCGGATCGAACCCATGTTGTGCTTTGTTATTGGACTTTTGTGCTCGTCACGGATTGTCCATAACAAACACAATGTTCAAACATAAGGGTGTTTATATGTGTACTTGGCACCAGGACACCCTCGGCCGCAGTTCCATGATTGACTTTGTAGTTGTGTCATGGGATTTGCGGCCTCATGTTTTGGACACTCGGGTGAAGAGAGGGGCAGAGCTTTCTACCGATCATCACCTGGTGGTGAGCTGGCGCCGATGGTGGGGGAGGATGCAGGACAGACCTGGCAGGCCCAAACGCATTGTGAGGGTCTGCTGGGAACGCCTAGCAGAGTCTCCTGTCAGAGAGAGTTTCAATTTCCACCTCCGGAAGAACTTTGAACATGTCACGAGGGAGGTGCTGGACATTGAGTCTGAGTGGACCATGTTCCGTGCCTCTCTTGTGGAGCCGGCTGATTGGAGCTGTGGCCGCAAGGTGTTTGGTGCCTGTCATGGCGGTAATCCTAGATCTCACTGGTGGCCACCAGCATTGAGGGATGCCGTCAAGCTGAAGAAAGAGCCTATCGGGTCCTTTTGGCTCATGGGACTCCAGAGGCAGCGGGCATACGGAAAGGCCAAGCAGTGCCTGGGGAATCCGTGGTGGGCTCTCCTATTTCTGGGGCTTAGGTTGCCTAGGTAGTTAAAAAGCTCCTCGGTGGCAAGGCCCCAGGGGTGGATGAGTTCCGTCCGGAGTTCCTTAAGGCTCTGAAAACTGTGGAGCTGTCTTGGTTGACAAGACTCTGCAACATCGCGTGGACATTGGGGGCGGTACCTCTGGATTGGCAGACCGGGGTGGTGGTTCCTCTCTTTATAAAGGGGAACCGGTGAAACACACTCCTCAGCCTTCCCGGTAAGGTCTATTCATGTGTACTGGAGAGGAAGAAACTCGGATCCAGGACGAACAGTGTGGTTTTCGTCCTGGTCGTGGAACTGTAGACCAGGTCTATACTCTCGGCAGGGTCCTTGAGTGTGAAGCGACTGGGATGAGAATCAGCACCTCCAAGTCCAAGTCCATGGTTCTCGCGCAGGAAAGGGTGCCATCTCCAGGTTGGAGAGGAGATCTTGCCCCAAGTGGAGGAGTTCAAGTACCTAGGAGTCTTGTTCACGAGTGAGGATAGAGTGGATCGGGAGATCCACAGGCGGATCGGTGCGGCGTCTTCAGTATTGAGGACGCTATATCGATCCGTTGTGGTGAAGAAGGAGCTGAGCCAGAAGGAAAAGCTCTCAATTTACCGTCGATCTACGTTCCCAGCTTTGGGTTATGACCGAAAGGACAAGGTCACGGGTACAAGCGGCCGAAATGCGTTTCCTCTGCCGGGTGGTGGGTCTCTCCCTTAGAGATAGGGTGAGAAGCTCTGTCATCCGGGAGGAACTCAGAGTAAAGCAGCTGCTCCTTCACATTGAGAGGAGCCAATGAGGTGGTCCGGGCATCTGCTCAGGATGCCACTCGAACGCCTCTAGGGAGGTGTTTAGGGCAAGACCGACCGGCAGGAGGCCACGGGGAAGACCTAGGACACATTGGAAAGACTATGTCTCCCGGCTGGCCTGGGAACGCCTTGGAATACCCCGAGAAGAGCTGGACGAAGTGGCTGGGGAGAGGGAAGTCTGGGATTTTCTGCTCAGGCAACCCAACCTCGGATAAGCGGAAGAAAATGGATGGATTTAGAATGACAGTTATACTGTCAGATTGAGTACAAAAACTAACTAAACCTTACAAAATATATTGTTTCTAGTACAACTCACAAAGATACATATCTCCAGGCATTATTAGCCATTTTGCATGTGTGGTTTAGGAGTTATGTTTAAATAACTGTCAGATTGAGTGTGACAGTATACTGTCATAGTGAGTAAAACCCATATTTTGTATTTGCAAACCTTACAAAAACAACTAAATCTAGTTAAACTCACACAGATACAATATTACAGGCATTTTTAGACATAATGCATGTTTGGTTTTAGAGTTATGTTTCTATAACTTTCATATTTATTATGACAGTTATACTGTCATATTGAATTAAAAAAAAACTAACTTGTGTCTTTGCAAACCTTACAAAAGACCATTTTTATAGTAAAACTAATGTCGTAATAACATGTCTCCAGGCATTGTTAGCCATTTTGCATGTGTTGTTTGAGTTATGTTTAAATAACTGTCATATTGAGTGTGACAGTATACTGTCATAAAACCCAATTTTCTAGTAAAACTCACATATATACTATATTACAGGCAGTTTTGGACATAATGCATGTTTGGTTTTGGAGTTATGTTTATATAACTTTCATATATAGTATGACAGCTAAACTGTTATATTGAGTAAAAAAAACTAACTTGTGTTTGTCATAAAACCCAATTTTTGTATTTGCAAACCATACAACTGATTCAAATAAAACTCACATGGATTCAATATTACAGGCATTTTCAGACATTTTGCATGTTTGGTTTAAAAGTTGTGTTTGATTACATTTGTATTGCTTTTTTCGCATTATCTCAGGATTCTAAGATCATTACTTTCATATTGAGTAAAAACTACTTTTTGTTTTTGCAATCCTTACAAACTCACATAAATACATTATTACAGGCAGTTTTAGACATGACACATGTTTGGTTTTGGAGTTATGTTTAGATAACTTTCATATTTAGTATGACTGTTATACTGTCATATTGAATTAAAAAAAAACTAGCTTGTGTCTTTGCAAACTTTACAAAAGATCATTTTTCTAGTAAAACTAACAAATACATGTCTCCAGGCATTATTACCCATTTTGCATGGGTTGTTTAGGAATTATGTTTAAATACATTTTTATTGCTTTTTTCGCATTATCTCAGGATTCTAAAATCATTACTTTCATAGTGAGTAAAAAAGTACTTTTTGTTTTTGCAAACCTTACAAACTTGCATAAATACATTTTTACAGACATTTTTAGACACGACACGTGTTTGGTTTTGGAGTTATGTTTATATAACTTTTATATTTAGTATGACTGTTATACTGTCATATTGAATAAAAAAAAACTAGCTTGTGTCTTTGCAAACTTTACAAAAGATAATTTTTCTAGTAAAACTAACAAAGACACATGTCTCCAGGCATTATTACCCATTTTGCATGGGTTGTTTAGAAATTATGTTTAAATATATTTGTATTGCTTTTTTCGCATTATCTCAGGATTCTAAGATCATTACGTTCATATTGAGTAAAAAACTACTTTTTGTTTTTGAAAACCTTACAAACTCACATAAATACATTATTACAGGCATTTTTAGACATGGCACATGTTTGGTTTTGGAGTTATGTTTTGATAACTTTCATATTTAGTATGACTGTTATACTGTCATATTGAATTTAAAATAACTAGCTAGTGTCTTTGCAAACTTTACAAAATATCATTTTTCTAGTAAACCTAACAAAGATACATGTCTCCAGGCATTATTAGCCATTTTGCATGTGTTGTTTAGGAATTTATGTTTAAATACATTTTTATTGCTTTTTTCGCATTATCTCAGGATTCTAAGATCATTACTTTCATACTGAGTAAAAAACTACTTTTTGCTTTTGCAACCTTTACAAAATACCATCTTTCTAGTAAAACTAACAAAGATGCATGTTTCCAGGCATTATTAGCAATTTTGCATGTGTTGTTTAGGAGTAATGTTTAAATACATTTGTATTGCTTTTTTCGCATTATCTCAGGATTTTAACAACATTACAGTCTTATTGAGTAAAAAAATTACTTTTTGTGTTTGCAAGACTAAAAAAAGCATGTGTTTCGAGTAAAACTGCTCGTTATGCATTATTTCAGGCATTATTAGCCATTTTTCGTGTGTGGTTTGAGTTATGTTTAAATAACTGTCATATTGAGTGTGACAGTATACTGTCATTGTGAGTAAAACCTAATTTATGTATTTGCAAACCTTACAAAATCAACTAAAACTAGTAAAACTCACATGGATTCAATACTACGACATTTTTAGACATTTTGCATGTTTGGTTTAGGAATTATGTTGGAATCATTTTTATTAATTTTTTCGTATTATCTCAGAATTTTAGAACATTACTGTCATATTGAGTAAAAAAATAGTTGTTGTGTTTGCAAGCCTTAAAAAAGCATATTTTCGATTAAAACTTACAAGAATGCATTATTTCAGGCATTGTTAGTCATTTTTCATGTGTAGTTTAAGAGTTATGTTTAAATAACTGTCATATTGAGTGTGGCAGTTATACTGTCATATTGAGTAAAAAAAACTAACCTGTGTCTTTGCAAACCTTACAAAAGAAAATGTTTCTAGTAACACGCACAAAGATACATTTTTTCACGCATTATTAGACATGTTTCATGTGTGGTTAGGAGTTATAAATAAATAATTGTCATATTGAGTGTTACAGTTATAATGTCATTATGTGTAAAACCTAATTTTTGTATTTGCAAACCTTACAAAAACAATTGATTCTAGTAAAACTTACATAGATTCAATATTACAGGCATTGTTAGACATTTTTCATGTTTGGTTTAAAATTTGTGTTTGAATACATTTTTATTGCTTTTTTTGCATTATCTCAGGATTCTCAGAACATTACTTTCATATTGAGTAAAAAACTACTTTTTGTTTTTGCAAACCTTACAAACTCACATGAATACATTATTACAGGCATTTTTAGACATGACACATGTTTGGTTTTGGAGTTATGTTTATGTAACTTTCATATTTAGTATGACTTTTTATTCAATATTGTCTTATTGAATTAAAAAAACTAGCTTGTGTCTTTGATATCTTTACAAAAGATAATTTTTTTAAACTAACAACCTTACATGTCTCCCTAGGCATTATTAGCCATTTTGCATGTGTTGTTTAAGAGTTAGGTTTAAATACATTTTTATTGCTTTTTTCCCATTATCTCAGGGTTCTAAGAACATTACAGTCATATTGAGTAAAAAACTACTTTTTGTGTTTGCAAAATGTAAAACTCAGTAAAACTACCCAAGGATTCACTATTTCAGGCATTATTAGCCATTTTTATGTGTAGTTTATGAGTTATATTTAAATAACTGTCATATTGAGTGTGATTTTGTCATTGTGAGTAAAACCTAATTTTTGTATTTGCAAACCTTACAAAAACAACCGATTCTAGTAAAACTCACAGTGATACAATATTACAGGCATGTTTAGACATCTTGCATGTTTGGTTTTGGAGTTATATTTATATAACCTGCTTTCTGAGCCGCCACCTTTGTGGTTTGCGTGTCCTACTGATCCAGGAAAATGTTGTCCGGGGGCTTCTATAACCCCTGGTAGGGTCCCCCAAGACAAACAGGTCCTAGGTGAGGGATCAGACAAAGAGTAGCTCAAAGACCTTTATTAGCCCTTGTATTATGTTAAGGGTCAATTTGACCCATTTCAGTTTTTGTGTTGATCAAAGTACTGGTTATCCTTTCTTTTTCTTGCTGAAATTTGGTGACTTTTCCTCATCTAGGGTCATGAACTGGTGTGAAAAATCTGGACACTTTGATGTGTAGTGGAATGTCTTTCTAGAGTTGTATACAAAGATGATGTTGCGGGTCATTTTGACCCAGACGCTTTGATGTGGGTAAACAGCTGTTCAGATCCAAAATAAACATGTCTCTATGATGTACTTTTTACTTTGATGTACAATTGTTTGTAGTTTGATTGCCTCTGAGACCCAGAGCCAGGTGTGTGAAGAGAGGGAACTTTCTCACACTTGTCCTTGTCATTGTTCTCATGTCATCTCTTTGACAAACTCACCAAAAATTAGCTCCAGAATGATGACGTCTGAGGAGGCTTTATCACTGATTTTTAACTGGGATAGTGATGTAGAGGAAGAGATTTCAGAAACAGAGGATTTTTCAGAGACAGAGGACAATGTTATTGCTGATCCAGATTTTCCTACAATGAGGAGGATTCAGAGGACGAGTCTGCCGTTGTTCCTCCAACAGATGAAAATCAAGGAATGCAGCAATCATCATCCACAGAGGGGACATGGGCATCTAAGGACGGTAATATAAAATGGTCAACATCACCACACCCAAGCCGAGGCAGACTATCATCTTCCAATGTGATCAAAATGACTCCCGGTCCTACAAGATTTGCTGTCACATGAGTTGATGAGATTCAATCAGCATTTCAGCTCTTCATATCCCCACCAATAGAGAGGATTATACTGGAAATGACCAATTTGGAGGGGAGACGCATGTTTCAAGAGAAATGGAAGCCACTGGATCAGACTGACTTGCATGCTTACATTGGAGTTCTGTTATTAGCTGGAGTGTACAGGTCAAAGGGAGAAGCCACTGCAAGTCTATGGAATAAAGAGAATGGAAGGCCAATCTTTCGTGCAACAATGTCTCTGGAGACATTCCACATGATATCTCGTGTGATCCACTTTGACAACCGCGACACCAGAGCTGGTCGACGTGAAAGAGACAAACAAGCTGCGATCAGAGATGTGTGGGATAAATGGGTTGAAAATGTACCTTTGTTGTACAATCCTGGTCCCCATGTTACTGTAGATGAGCGCCTTGTTCCATTCAGGGGGCGCTGTCCTTTTCGACAGTACATACCCAACAAGCCCGCCAAGTATGGCATCAAAATATGGGCAGCCTGTGATGCAAAATCCAGCTATGCATAGAATATGCAAGTATACACTGGAAAGCAACCTGGAGGAACATCTGAGAAGAATCAGATGTGTGTGGTGCTGGAAATGAGTGAAGGGCTGCAAGGTCATAACATCACATGTGACAATGTCTTTACATCCTACCGCCTTGTAGATGAACTTCAGAAGAGAAAGCTGACCATGTTGGGAACAGTCAGAAAAAATAAGCCAGAACTTCCCACCGAAATTCTGAAGATGCAGGGCAGACCTCTGCATTCCTCAATATTTGCTTTCACTGAGAAAGCAACAGTTGTTTCATACTGCCCAAAGAGAAACAAGAATGTTCTTGTAATGAGTACAATGCACACAGATGCATCTCTGAGCACAAGAGAAGACATGAAGCCACAAATGATCCTGGATTATAACTCCACCAAAGGAGGAGTTGACAACCTGGACAAAGTCACAGCAACATACAGCTGCCAGCGCAAGGCAGCCCGTTGGCCTTTGGTGATTTTCTACAACATTGTGGACGTGTCTGCTTACCTCGAGAGGACAGTAAAACAAGTACCTCTTGTGTGAAATGCAAGAATTACATCTGCAGAAAGCACACAGTAACATTCTGTCCATCATGTGGAGAGCATTGAAAATGTTGAAGAAAATTTGGAGAACATTGAAAATGTTGAAGTTCGCTGGGATGAAGTTAAAGTTGAAGTTAAAGTATTTCTTAAATATAGTGTTGGAATTAAAAATGTATTGTATGTCACTTTTCTAAATGTTTATATAACCTAAAATAAAGTTGTTATTGGTTTAACCTGTTTTCTTGACTGTTTTGAGTGCATTTATACAATACGGGTCAAAATGACCCGCAACATAATCAATGTCATTTTTTTCCAACATAATACAAGGGTTAAAAGTACAATTGAGGACCTAGATGTTTTCTCGCCCGGACGCAGGTCACCGTGGCTCCCCTGTGGAGCCAGGCCCAGAGGTGGGGCACGATGGCGATTGACGGGCCTGTCCCCTTGGGGCCCAGCCGTGCTCAGCTCGAAGAGGCAACGTGGATCCCCCCCTCCAGGGCTCACCACTCATGGGCATTGGGTCATAGAGGGTGCAGTAAGAGCTGGGCGGCAGCCGAAGGCAGGGCACTTGGTGGTCCGATTATCGGCTACATAAGCTCGCTCTTGGGACATGGAACATCACCTCGCTGGGAGGGAAGGAGCCTGAGCTGGTGCATGAGGTGGAGACGTTCCCGGCTAGATATAGTTGGACTCACAGCAAGGGCTCTGGAACCTGTTCTCTCAAGAGGGGCTGGACTGAGCTGAACTTTCATTACTTGCAACGCCAGAGTGGAAGAGATTCCACACTGGCGTTGCAACTAATGAGAGGCTGGGGTGGCAATTCTTGTTGCCCCCCGGCTCAAAGCCTGCACGTTGGACTTTAACCCAATAGACGAGATGGTAGCTTCCCTCAGCCTTCGGGTTGGGTGATGGATCCTGACTGTTGTTTGTTTACACACCAAACAGCAGCTCAGAGAACCCACTCTTTTTGGATTCCCTTCAGGGAGTACTGGAGAGTGCTCCCGCGAGTGATTCCCTTGTTCTGCTGGTGGACTTCAACGCTCATGTTGGCAACGACAGTGAAACCTGGAGAGTCGTGATTGGGAAAAATGGCCACCCGGATCTGAACCCAAGTGGTGTTTTGTTATTGGACTTTTGTGCTTGTCACGGATTGTCCATAACAAACACAATGTTCAAACATAAGGGTGTCCATATGTGCACTTGGCACAAGGACACCCTCGGCCGCATGATTGACTTTGTAGTTGTGTCATGGGATTTGCGGCCTCATGTTTTGGACACTCTGTGAAGAGAAGGGCAGAGCTTTCTACCAAGGTTGACAAGGTAGTTAAAAAGCTCCTCGTGGTAAGGCCCCGGGGGTATGAGCTCCGTCCGGAGTTCCTTAAGGCTCTGGATGCTGTGGGGCAGTCTTGGTTGACAAGACTCTGCAACATTGCGTCTACATCGGGGGCGGTACCTCTGGATTGGCAGACCGGGGTGGTTGTTCCTCGCTTTAAGAAGGGGAACCGGAGGGTGTGTTCCAACTATCGTAGATCACACTCCTCAGCCTTCCCGGTAAGGTCTATTCATGCGTACTGGAGAGGAGGAACCTCGGATCCAGGACAAACAGTGTGGTATTCGTCCTGGTCGTGGAACGGTAGACCAGCTCTATACTCTCGGCAGGGTCCTTGAATGTGCATGGGAGTTTGCCCAACCAGTCTACATAAGTTTTGTGGACTTGGAGAAGACATTCGACCTTGGCCCCCGGTAAGTCTTGTGGGTAGTGCTCAGAGAGTATGGAGTATCGGCATGTCTGATTGTGGCGGGTGTCTCCCTGTATGATCAGTGTCAGAGCTTGGTCCGCATTGCCGGCAGTATGTCGGACCCCTTTCCAGTGAGGGTTGGACTACGCCAACCAGTCTACATAAGTCAAGGCTTTGACTGCGCCTGGTTTGGTGGCTGCAGGATTAGGTCTCTGCTTTTTGCAGATGATGTGGTCCTGATGGCTTCAACTGGCCAGGATCTTCAGCGTTCATTGGATCGGTTCGCAGTGAAGCGACTGGGATGAGAATCAGCACCTCCAAGTCCCAGTCCATTGTTCTCGCCCGGGAAAGGGTGGAGTGCCATCTCCAGGTTGGGAAAGAGATCTTGCCCCAAGTGAAGGCGTTCAAGTACCTAGGAGTCTTGTTCACGAGTGAGGATAGAGTGGATCGTGAGATCTACAGGCGGATCGGTGCGGCGTCTTCAGTAATGAGGACGCTATATCGATCCGTTGTGGTGAAGAAGGAGCTGAGCCAGAAGGAAAAGCTTTCAATTTACCGGTCGATCAACGTTCCCATCCTCACCTATGGTCATGAGCTTTGGGTTATGACCGAAATGACAAGGTCACGGGTACAAGCGGCCGAAATGAGTTTCCTCCGCCGGGTGGTGAGTCTCTCCCTTAGAGATAGGGTGAGAAGCTCTGTCATCCGTGAGGAACTCAGTGTAAAGCCGCTGCTCCTCCACATTGAGAGGAGCCAGATGAGGTGGTTCGGGCATCTGCTCAGGATGCCACCCGAACGCCTCCCTAGGGAGGTGTTTAGGGCAAGTCCGAACGGCAGGAGGCCATGGGGAAGACCTAGGACACATTGGAAAGACAATGTCTTCCGGCTGGCCTAGGAACGCCTCGGGATCCCCCGAGAAGAGCTGGACGAAGTGGCTGTGGAGATGGATGTCTGGGCTCTCTGCTTAGGCTGCTGCCCCCGCAACCTCGGATAAGCGGAAGAAAATTGATGGATTTAGTATGACAGTTATACTGTCATATTGAGTGTGACAGTATACTGTCATAAAACCCAATTTTTGTATTTGCAAACCTGATTCTAGTAAAACTCACATCTATACAATATTACAGGCAATTTTGGACATAATGCATGTTTGGTTTTGGAGTTATGTTTATAAAACTTTAATATATAGTATGACATCTATACTGTTATATTGAGTAAAAAAACTAACTTGTGTCTGTCATAAAACCCAATTTTTGTATTTGCAAACCTTACAAAAACAAATGATTCTAGTAAAACTCACATGGAGTCAATATTACAGGCATTTTTAGACATTTTGCATGTTTGGTTTAAGAATTATGTTGGAATACATTTGTATTGCTTTTTTCACATTATCTCAGCATTTTAAGAACTTCCTGTCATATTGAGTAAAAAAAACTTTCTGTGTTTGCAAGCCTTAAAAAAGCAATGTTTCGAGTTATTTCAGGCATTATTAGCCATTTGTATGTGTAGTTTAGGAGTTATGTTTCAATAACTGTCATATTGAGTGTGACACTGTCATAGTGAGTAAAACCTAACTTGTGTATTTGCAAACCTTACAAAAACAACCGATTGTAGTAAAACTCACATTGATACAATATTACAGGCATGTTTAGACATCTTGCATGTTTGGTTTTGGAGTTATGTTTATATAACCTGCTTTCTGAACCGCCACCTTTGTGGTTTGCGTGTCCCACTGATCCTAGGAGCTATGTTGTCTGGGGGATTCTTTGCCCCCTGGTAGGGTCCCCCAAGAAAAACAGGTCCTAGGTGAGGAATCAGACAAAGAGCAGCTCAAAGACCTTTATGAAAAGTACAAATCGAGGACCTAGATTTTTTTCTTGCCCGGACGCGGGTCACCATGGCTCCCCTGTGGAGCCAGGCCCAGAGGTGGGGCACGATGGCGAGCGACTGGTGCCCATGGGGCCCAGCTCGAAGAGGCAACGTGGGTCCCCCCTGCAATAGGCTCACCACTCATGGGCTGGGTCATAGAGGTCGGGTGCAGTGTGAGCTGGGCGGCAGCCGAAGGCAGGGCACTTGGCAGTCCGATTATCGGCTACATAAGCTCGCTCTTGGGACGTGGAACGTCACCTCGCAGGGATGGAAGGAGCCTGAGCTGGTGCGCGAGGTGGAGAAGTTCCCGGCTAGATAAAGTTGGACTCACTTCGACGCACAGCAAGGGCTCTGGAACCTGTTCTCTCAAGAGGGGTTGGACTCTCTTCCACTCTGGCGTTGCAAGTAATGAGAGGCTGGGTTGGCAATTCTTGTTGCCCCCCGGCTTAAAGCCTGCACATTGGACTTAACCCTCTGTGAAGAGAAGGGCAGAGCTTTCTACCAAGGTTGACAAGGTAGTTAAAAAGCTCCTCGCGGTAAGGCCCCGGGGGTATGAGCTCCGTCCGGAGTTCCTTAAGGCTCTGGATGCTGTGGGGCAGTCTTGGTTGACAAGACTCTGCAACATTGCGTCTACATCGGGGGCGGTACCTCTGGATTGGCAGACCGGGGTGGTGGTTCTTCTCTTTAAGAAGGGGAACCAGAGGCTGTGTTCCAACTATCGTAGATCACACTCCTCAGCCTTCTCGGTAAGGTCTATTCATGTGTACATGAGAGGAGGAACCTCGGATCCAGGACGAACAGTGTGGTTTTCGTCCTGGTCGTGGAACGGTAGACCAGCTCTATACTCTCGGCAGGATCCTTGAGTGTGCATGGGAGTTTGCCCAACCAGTCTACATGTGCTTTGTGGACTTGGAGAAGAGATTCGACCGTGGCCACCCCGGGAAGTCCTGTGGGGAGTGCTCAGAGAGTATGGGGTATCGGCATGTCTGATTGTGGCGGGTCGCTCCCTGTATGATCAGTGTCAGAGCTTGGTCCGCATTGCCGGCAGTAAGTCGGACCCCTTTCCAGTGAGGGTTGGACTCCGCCAAGGCTGCCCTTTGTCACCGATTCTGTTCATAACTTTTGTGGACAGAATTTCTAGGCGCAGTCATGGCGTTGAGGGGATCCGGTTTGGTGGCTGCAGGATTAGGTCTCTGCTTTTTGCAGATGATGTGGTCCTTATGGCTTCAACTGGCCAGGATCTTCAGCTCTCATTGGATCGGTTCACAGCCGAGTGTGAAGCGACTGGGATGAGAATCAGCACCTCCAAGTCCGAGGTTCTCGCCCGGGAAAGGGTGGAGTGCCATCTCGAGGTTGGGGAGGAGATCTTGTGGATGAGTTCAAGTACCTGGAGTCTTGTTCATGAGTGAGGGAAGAGTGGATCGTGAGATGCACAGGCTGATCGGTGCGGCGTCTTCAGTAATGAGGACGCTATATCGATTCGTTGTGGTAAGAAGGAGCTGAGCCAGAAGGAAAAGCTCTCAATTTACCGGTCGATTTACGTTCCCATCCTCACCTATGGTCATGAGCTTTGGAGTAAGACCAAAAGGACAAGATCACGGGTACAAGCGGCCAAAATGAGTTTTCTCCGCTGGGTGGCGGGTCTCTCCCTTACGGTAAGAATTTTCACCGTTTGATTACAGTAACCTACTGGCAGCTAATGGTTCCAGTATAAAACTGTTTTTCTACAGCACACATACTGTGATTTATCACTACAGTTTATTACTGTAAAAAGTATCACAGTACTGTGCTGTATCAAATATACGCTTCACAGCATAATACTGTCATCTGTTTAGCGGCATTACACTGTTATTTTAGTGTATCCACTGTAATATCCATTAACTTTTAATTACAGTAAAATAATTGTAAGCACTATAGACTGAGCTTTACGGTATAATGCCACTAGAAGTTAATGAATTGAACTTTTAAATTTTCAAAATGAAAACCCCTGCAATCTGCTGGCATAAAAATGACTGGAGAAATGGCCTTGCAAGTTAATGCTTTTATTAACCAATTATTTTAAAGTGCATCAAATACATTCAATGTACATTTAGTGCATTCTTCTTATTTTCAGTAAAGTATTTTAACATTTATAACACGTCAACTTAATTTCAAACTGGAGACAAAAAACTGAACACGAGTCCAGTGTTTAGTTGTCGGCTACATAAAGCCCCACTCAAAGTCTGTGAGATGTTTTATAAGGGTGGCTACGTGAGGATTTACAGTTGCTGCCTTTTTCTGAACCAGCTTCCCGCTCTTCTTGGACACCACCTTTCCCTGGCTAGCCTTTGTTCCCCTCTCGGGGTTAACGCCAATGAATCGCCTAAAAAAGAGAGAAAGCATATTAGATATTCTGTTGTGATTGAAGATTACTTGCAGTCGATACAGAACTCCACTCACATTGTTATTTAGGAATATGCACTGCAATTTTAGGATATATGTGAGCCTACACCATAACCACAGCTGTAGATGAGTGAATGCTCTAAAACCCATTAAGACAAATTCAGAGAGGAAGACAATGCTAAAGCCTCCCCAATCCCTCTCTCTATTTATATTTTCTCTCCATCTACGGGACCGTGTATTTACGCTGATGTTTCCTGCTTTCACCCATTTAACATATCGTTACCTGCTCATTACCTATCTTCTCTGCATCCTGGGGTCACACTGGTGCTTCTTGCCTTTACCCATTCAACATATCTTTACCTGCACATCACCTACCTTCTCTGCATAGTGTGGTCACGCTGGTGCTTTCTACCTTTACCCATTCAACATATCGTTACCTGCACATTACCTACCTTCTCTGTATCCTGGCGTCTAGCTGGTGTTTCCTGCCTTTACCCATTCAACATATCTTTACCTGCACATTACCTACATTCCCTGCATCCTGGGGTCACACTGGTGCTTCTTTCTTTCACCATACAACATATCTTCACCTGCACATACCTACCTTGTCTGCATTGCGTCGACCACACCTGCGCTTTCTTCTTTCACCCATTCAACATACCTTCACCCGCACATTACCTACCTTCTCTGCATAGTGGGGTCACACTGGTGCTTCCTGCCTTTACCCATTCAACATATCTTCACCCGCACATTACCTACCTTCTCTGCATCCTGGGGTCAAACAGGTGCTTCCTTCTTTGACCCAGTCAACATATCTTTACCTGCACATTACCTACCTTCTCTGTATCCTAGCGTCAAACTGGTGCTTCGGTCCCTAATAAGAAGGTCCACAAAGGAACAGAAGAGTCATTGATTTAAGGCACAGAATTGGGGAAATGACAAGTCAAATTCCTGAACAGAGGTGAGAAATATAAAATAAAATATCCTAACAGTATTTAACAGTATCAAGAGGATTTACCTTTGAACAAATTCCAATGTCCGAGCACCAAGCAAGAAGGGCAGCAAGCCCTGAGATGAAGCTAGGTTGGACGCCTTTGCAGATGACATCACCTTCCATGCTGATCATCCAACGTTTTATTGTGACTTTGTCACCAGCAACTGGTACAGTCAAGAAATGCAGTTTATGTTCCTAAACAGTATCCAATATGGGTAGCATTTTAAAAGTATTTGGAATGGCCACCTCACTCGCTCTCTCTTTACTCTGTTTACATCTAGTCTCCTAAGGCAGTGGTTCTCAAATGGGGGTATGCGTACTCCTGGGAGTACTTGAAGGTATGCCAAGGGGTACGTGAGATTTTTAAAAAATATTCTAAAAATAGCAACAATTCAAAAACCCTTTATAAATATATTTATTGAATAATACTTCGAAAAAATATGAATGTAAGTTCATAAACTGAACATCTAATCAAGTAGGCTATTCCATTCATTACCATAAAGCCAGAGTTTCCCCCATGCCATGATGGTTTGACCCTACCTGGCGGTGCCACACGGCACCAACTGTCAATCAACTATCCATGTAGAAAACAATGGAGGCGTGGTTAAAGCGTAGCAGTAATGCAGCTGAGACATGTGGACATGTTCCATAAATATTGATGTTAAAGATTTCTTTTTTTGTGAAGAAATGTTGAGAATGAAGTTCATGAATCCAGATGGATCTCTATTACAATCCCCAAAGAGGGCACTTTAAGTTGATTACTTCTATGTGTAAAAATCTTTATTTATAATTGAATCACTTGTTTATTTTTCAACAAGTTTTTAGTTATTTGTAATTCTTTTTTTCCAAATAGTTCAAAAAAGACCACAACAAATGAGCAATATTTTGCACTGTTATACAATTTAATAAATCAGAAACTGATGACATAGTGCTGCATTTTACTTCCTTATCTCTTTTTTTTCAACCAAAAATGCTTTGCTCTGATTAGGGGGTACTTGAATTAAAAACATGTTCACAGGGGTACATCACTGAAAAAAGGTTGAGAACCACTGTCCTAAGGCAGTGGTTCTCAACCTTTTTTCAGTGCTGTGAACATTTTTTTAATGCAAGTAGACCTCCATGTCTTCATAACAGGAATATCCTGAATTCTCAAGTTGCATATCACAATCATCAGTGTTAATAACACAAGAGCTGCTTGGATTTGCTGTTGAGCAAGACAAACTTCGTTCAGTGTAGCCGTAGTGCTTCCTTGACACGTGCGATGTGAAAGTAGACTTAACTGTAAATCTTTTTTCACATTGACTGAAGGGGCACGTAACTGTCCTACCTTCTGTAATATGACTTTTCAAATGCAGGAGAAGGGCCCGTATATCATCGCACTTCGCGCTACATGAGACAATATTACAAGATAAACCTTCTGCGCTATACATATCAGTCCTACTCTTGCCATATTTATGACGACGGCTGTGAGTTTTGAAGGCTGAGAAGTTGGAAAAAACTCTTGTGCATTTAGCGAAAGCACACTTAAACGATGCATTAGGCATACAACTATGACTTCGCATGTGTCTAACATACGCAAATACATTGCTGCAAGTCGTAGCACATATGTTGCAAGTGATCATCTTTTATGATGACTATGACAAAAAAGAAGAAAACTTAGCTAGCTAGCATGCGGCGGTACATGCGCGTGGTCAACGATAGTGTCTGTGATGCTGAGTGTGACGCTATGTCATTTCGGACTTTATAAATATATATATAAAGTAATTCAAACAGAAAATGACACATCAAGGTACAAGTGACTCTTACCTTGTTATCAAAAACACACGATGCAGTAGGATGGATTTAGCAGGGGCGGCCAGGTGAAATGAAGCTCGGTTGGACGAATTGTGGGCGGACCCAAGAAACAAGTCTGAAAAATACTGAATTATACTGCAGGTTTTACAGTAACTTACTGCTGGTCGATATTTTTTGAAAAATGCAACACAATTTACCGTACTTAACTGCATTTAAGAAGAACAGGATAGGTTGATTGGCAACACTAAATTGGCCCTAGTGTGTGAATGTGAGTGTGAATGTTGTCTGTCTATCTGTGTTGGCCCTGCGATGAGGTGGCGACTTGTCCAGGGTGTACCCCGCCTCCCGCCCGATTGTAGCTGAGATAGGCTCCAGCGCCCCCCGCGACTCCGAAGGGAATAAGCGGTAGAAAATGGATGGATGGATGGAGTATATAACTGTAATTTTATTTTTTATTTTTACAGTAATTTTTTACAGTGAAGGTCATGGGTGTCAAACTCTGGCCCGTGGGCCCTTGAGGCAATATCAAATTAACACTAAAGCTGGACCGTGGATTATACATTGCGGCAGTGCTGCAGTAACACCGCTACTTCTAATACTTGCCAACCCTCCCGGGTTTGACTCCAGCACTCCTCCCAAATTTTTTTTTTTTTTTCAGCTAGTTAAACGAGTGCTGGCCCAGTTTCATGTCAGTGCAGCTTCTGCACCCACACACAATTGAATGCAACGCATACTTCATCAACAGCGATACAGGTTACACTGACGGTAGCCAAATAAAAAACTTTAACACTTTTAGGAATATACGCCACACTGTGAATCCACACCAAACAAGAATGACAAACACATTTCGGGAGAACATCCGCACCGTAACACAACATAAACACAACAGAACAAATACCCAGAACCCTTTGTAGCACTAAATCTTCCGGGACGCTACAAGGTGTGTGTGTGTGTGTGGGTGGGGGTGTTTTGGTGGTAGCGGGGGTGTATTTTGTAGCATCCCGAAAGAGTTAGTGCTGCAAAGGGTTCTGGGTATTTGTTCTTTTGTGTTTATGTTGTGTTACGGTGCGGATGTTCTCCCGAAAAGTGTTTTTTATTCTTGTTTGGTGTGGGTTCACAGTGTGGCATATATTTCTAACAGTGTTAAAGTATTTTATACTGGCACCCTCAGTGTAACCTGTATCGCTGTTGATGAAGTATGCTTTGCATTCATTTGTGTATGCTTGCTGAAACTGCACATATCTTGTGACTGGGTTTAAACGATGTTAGAATTGGGTGTACGAGATATGACTGTTGAACACCTTCGTTCGATAATGAAAGTTGCCTCGGCTCAAAGCCTGAGCCCCGACATTAAAGAACTAGCATCCAAAAAAAGATGCCAGGTATCTGGCTTGGGCACATCAAATTAGATCAGTGTGTTGCAAACTGAGCAGTTTAAAGTCCTGAATGGTAGTTTTATTCATTGTTATTTTATTTTCAATTTTATTAGCCTGTGGAAAAAGTTAATGTTGATATTTACCTCAGAAGGCTGCAAACAGAAAAGAGGCATTCAATATTTATTTAAATTGTATTTGATATGCAATTTATATTTTTTAATTATTATTATTATTATTTGAAACTCGATTTTGCATGTCACTATAAAGTTATATAATCCTTGCTTGTTCAATATTCAAAGCAAAACTTGTTTGGGTCCCTATTAAAAGGTTAATTTGTTCAACCTTGGTTCAGTTTTAAACTTTGGCCCACTCTGTATTTGAGTTTGACACCCCTGGTGAAGGTGAAGCTCTGTCATCCTGGAGGAACTCACAGTAAAGCCGCTGCTCCTCCACATTGAGAGGAGCCAGATGAGGTGGTTCGGGCATCTGCTCAGGATGCCACCCGAACGCCTCCCTAGGGAGGTGTTTAGGGCAAGTCCGACCGGCAGGAGGCCACGGGGAAGACCCAGGACACATTGGGAACACTATGTCTCCCGGCTGGCCTGGGAACGCCTCTGGATCCCCCGAGAAAAGCTGGACGAAGTGGCTAGAGAAAGGGAAGTTTGGAATTCTCTGCTTAGGCTGCGGCCCCCGCAACCCGACCATAACCCGACCATAAGCGGAAGAAAATGGATGGATTTAGTATGACAGTTATACTGTCATATTGAGTACAAAAACTAACTAAACCTTACACAATATGTTGTTCCTAGTAAAATTCACAAAGATACATATCTCCAGGCATTATTAGCCATTTTGCATGTGTGGTTTAGGAGTTATGTTTAAATAACTGTCAGATTGAGTTTGACATTATACTGTCATAGTGAGTAAAACCCATATTTTGTATTTGCAAACCTTACAAAAACAACTGATTCTAGTAAAACTCATATTAATACAATATTACAGGCATGTTTAGACATATTGCATGTTTGGTTTTGGAGTTATGTTTATATATCCCCCTTTCTGAGCCGCCACCTCCGTGGTTTGCGTGTACCACTGATCGTAAGACCTATGTTGTCCGAGGACTTCTATGCCCCCTGGTAGGGTCCCTCAAGACAAACAGGTCCTAGGTGAGGGATCAGACAAAGAGCAGCTCAAAGACCTTTATGAAAAGTACAAATCGAGGACCTAGATTTTTTTCTCGCCCAGGCACGGGTCACCGTGGCTCTCCTGTGGAGCCAGGCGCAGAGGTGGGGCACGATGTCTCCATGGGGCCCTGTCGGGCTCAGCTCGAAGAGGCAACGTGGGTCAACCCTCCAATGGGCTCACCACTCATGGGCCCATTGAGGTCATAGAGGTCGGATGCAGTGTGAACTGGGCGGCAGCCGAAGGCAGGGCACTTGGCGGTCCGATTATCGGCTACATAATCTCGCTCTTGGGATGTGGAACGTCACCTCGCTGGGAGGGAAGGAGCCTGAGCTGGTGCGCGAGGTGAAGAAGTTCCGGCTAGATATAGTTGGACTCACTTCGACGCACAGCAAGGGCTCTGGAACCTGTTCTCTCAAGAGGGGCTGGACTCTCTTCCACTCTGGCGTTGCAAGCAATGAGAGGCTGGGGTGGCAATTGTTGTTGCTCAAAGCCTGCACGTTGGACTTTAACCCAGTAGACGAGATAGTAGCTTCCCTCCGCCTTCGGGTTGGGTGACGGGTCCTGACTGTTGTTTGTGTTTACGCACCAAACAGTAGCTCAGAGTACCCACTCTTTTTGGATTCCCTTGAGGGAGTACTGGAGAGTGCTCCCTCTGGTGATTCCTTTGTTCTGTTGGGGGACTTCAATGCTCATGTTGGCAAGGACAGTGAAACCTGGAGAGTCGTGATTGGGAAAAATGGCCACCCGGATCGAACCCATGTTGTGCTTTGTTATTGGACTTTTGTGCTCGTCACGGATTGTCCATAACAAACACAATGTTCAAACATAAGGGTGTCTATATGTGTACTTGGCACCAGGACACCCTCGGCCGCAGTTCCATGATTGACTTTGTAGTTGTGTCATGGGATTTGCGGCCTCATGTTTTGGACACTCGGGTGAAGAGAGGGGCAGAGCTTTCTACCGATCATCACCTGGTGGTGAGCTGGCGCCGATGGTGGGGGAGGATGCAGGACAGACCTGGCAGGCCCAAACGCATTGTGAGGGTCTGCTGGGAACGCCTAGCAGAGTCTCCTGTCAGAGAGAGTTTCAATTTCCACCTCCGGAAGAACTTTGAACATGTCACGAGGGAGGTGCTGGACATTGAGTCTGAGTGGACCATGTTCCGTGCCTCTCTTGTGGAGCCGGCTGATTGGAGCTGTGGCCGCAAGGTGTTTGGTGCCTGTCGTGGCGGTAATCCTAGATCTCACTGGTGGCCACCAGCAGTGAGGGATGCCGTCAAGCTGAAGAAAGAGCCTATCGGGTCCTTTTGGCTCATGGGACTCCAGAGGCAGCGGGCATACGGAAAGGCCAAGCAGTGCCTGGGGAATCCGTGGTGGGCTCTCCTATTTCTGGGGCTTAGGTTGCCTAGGTAGTTAAAAAGCTCCTCGGTGGCAAGGCCCCAGGGGTGGATGAGTTCCGTCCGGAGTTCCTTAAGGCTCTGAAAACTGTGGAGCTGTCTTGGTTGACAAGACTCTGCAACATCGCATGGACATTGGGGGCGGTACCTCTGGATTGGCAGACCGGGGTGGTGGTTCCTCTCTTTAAGAAGGGGAACCGGGGGGTGTGTTCCAACTATTGTGAAACACACTCCTCAGCCTTCCCGGTAAGGTCTATTCATGTGTACTGGAGAGGAAGAAACTCGGATCCAGGACGAACAGTGTGGTTTTCGTCCTGGTCGTGGAACGGTAGACCAGGTCTATACTCTCGGCAGGGTCCTTGAGTGTGAAGCGACTGGGATGAGAATCAGCACCTCCAAGTCCAAGTCCATGGTTCTCGCGCAGGAAAGGGTCGAGTGCCATCTCCAGGTTGGGGAGGAGATCTTGCCCCAAGTGGAGGAGTTCAAGTACCTAAGAGTCTTGTTCACGAGTGAGGATAGAGTGGATCGGGAGATCCACAGGCGGATCGGTGCGGCGTCTTCAGTATTGAGGACGCTATATCGATCCGTTGTGGTGAAGAAGGAGCTGAGCCAGAAGGAAAAGCTCTCAATTTACCGTCGATCTACGTTCCCAGCTTTGGGTTATGACCGAAAGGACAAGGTCACGGGTACAAGCGGCCGAAATGCGTTTCCTCTGCCGGGTGGTGGGTCTCTCCCTTAGAGATAGGGTGAGAAGCTCTGTCATCCGGGAGGGACTCAGAGTAAAGCAGCTGCTCCTTCACATTGAGAGGAGCCAATGAGGTGGTCCGGGCATCTGCTCAGGATGCCACTCGAACGCCTCTAGGGAGGTGTTTAGGGCAAGACCGACCGGCAGGAGGCCACGGGGAAGACCTAGGACACATTGGAAAGACTATGTCTCCCGGCTGGCCTGGGAACGCCTTGGAATACCCCGAGAAGAGCTGGACGAAGTGGCTGGGGAGAGGGAAGTCTGGGATTTTCTGCTCAGGCAACCCAACCTCGGATAAGCGGAAGAAAATGGATGGATTTAGAATGACAGTTATACTGTCAGATTGAGTACAAAAACTAACTAAACCTTACAAAATATATTGTTTCTAGTACAACTCACAAAGATACATATCTCCAGGCATTATTAGCCATTTTGCATGTGTGGTTTAGGAGTTATGTTTAAATAACTGTCAGATTGAGTGTGACAGTATACTGTCATAGTGAGTAAAACCCATATTTTGTATTTGCAAACCTTACAAAAACAACTAAATCTAGTTAAACTCACACAGATACAATATTACAGGCATTTTTAGACATAATGCATGTTTGGTTTTAGAGTTATGTTTCTATAACTTTCATATTTATTATGACAGTTATACTGTCATATTGAATTAAAAAAAAACTAACTTGTGTCTTTGCAAACCTTACAAAAGACCATTTTTATAGTAAAACTAATGTCGTAATAACATGTCTCCAGGCATTGTTAGCCATTTTGCATGTGTTGTTTGAGTTATGTTTAAATAACTGTCATATTGAGTGTGACAGTATACTGTCATAAAACCCAATTTTCTAGTAAAACTCACATATATACTATATTACAGGCAGTTTTGGACATAATGCATGTTTGGTTTTGGAGTTATGTTTATATAACTTTCATATATAGTATGACAGCTAAACTGTTATATTGAGTAAAAAAAACTAACTTGTGTTTGTCATAAAACCCAATTTTTGTATTTGCAAACCATACAACTGATTCAAATAAAACTCACATGGATTCAATATTACAGGCATTTTCAGACATTTTGCATGTTTGGTTTAAAAGTTGTGTTTGATTACATTTGTATTGCTTTTTTCGCATTATCTCAGGATTCTAAGATCATTACTTTCATATTGAGTAAAAACTACTTTTTGTTTTTGCAATCCTTACAAACTCACATAAATACATTATTACAGGCAGTTTTAGACATGACACATGTTTGGTTTTGGAGTTATGTTTAGATAACTTTCATATTTAGTATGACTGTTATACTGTCATATTGAATTAAAAAAAAACTAGCTTGTGTCTTTGCAAACTTTACAAAAGATCATTTTTCTAGTAAAACTAACAAATACATGTCTCCAGGCATTATTACCCATTTTGCATGGGTTGTTTAGGAATTATGTTTAAATACATTTTTATTGCTTTTTTCGCATTATCTCAGGATTCTAAAATCATTACTTTCATAGTGAGTAAAAAAGTACTTTTTGTTTTTGCAAACCTTACAAACTTGCATAAATACATTTTTACAGACATTTTTAGACACGACACGTGTTTGGTTTTGGAGTTATGTTTATATAACTTTTATATTTAGTATGACTGTTATACTGTCATATTGAATAAAAAAAAACTAGCTTGTGTCTTTGCAAACTTTACAAAAGATAATTTTTCTAGTAAAACTAACAAAGACACATGTCTCCAGGCATTATTACCCATTTTGCATGGGTTGTTTAGAAATTATGTTTAAATATATTTGTATTGCTTTTTTCGCATTATCTCAGGATTCTAAGATCATTACGTTCATATTGAGTAAAAAACTACTTTTTGTTTTTGAAAACCTTACAAACTCACATAAATACATTATTACAGGCATTTTTAGACATGGCACATGTTTGGTTTTGGAGTTATGTTTTGATAACTTTCATATTTAGTATGACTGTTATACTGTCATATTGAATTTAAAATAACTAGCTAGTGT
This sequence comes from Entelurus aequoreus, assembly GCF_033978785.1. NCBI lineage: Eukaryota > Metazoa > Chordata > Actinopteri > Syngnathiformes > Syngnathidae > Entelurus > Entelurus aequoreus. The sequence goes on along the minus strand of NW_026907966.1, from coordinate 153,131 downwards.
CTTTGCAAACTTTACAAAATATCATTTTTCTAGTAAACCTAACAAAGATACATGTCTCCAGGCATTATTAGCCATTTTGCATGTGTTGTTTAGGAATTTATGTTTAAATACATTTTTATTGCTTTTTTCGCATTATCTCAGGATTCTAAGATCATTACTTTCATACTGAGTAAAAAACTACTTTTTGCTTTTGCAACCTTTACAAAATACCATCTTTCTAGTAAAACTAACAAAGATACATGTTTCCAGGCATTATTAGCAATTTTGCATGTGTTGTTTAGGAGTAATGTTTAAATACATTTGTATTGCTTTTTTCGCATTATCTCAGGATTTTAACAACATTACAGTCTTATTGAGTAAAAAAATTACTTTTTGTGTTTGCAAGACTAAAAAAAGCATGTGTTTCGAGTAAAACTGCTCGTTATGCATTATTTCAGGCATTATTAGCCATGTTTCGTGTGTGGTTTGAGTTATGTTTAAATAACTGTCATATTGAGTGTGACAGTATACTGTCATTGTGAGTAAAACCTAATTTATGTATTTGCAAACCTTACAAAATCAACTAAAACTAGTAAAACTCACATGGATTCAATACTACGACATTTTTAGACATTTTGCATGTTTGGTTTAGGAATTATGTTGGAATCATTTTTATTAATTTTTTTTTCGTATTATCTCAGAATTTTAGAACATTACTGTCATATTGAGTAAAAAAATAGTTGTTGTGTTTGCAAGCCTTAAAAAAGCATATGTTTCGATTAAAACTTACAAGAATGCATTATTTCAGGCATTGTTAGTCATTTTTCATGTGTAGTTTAAGAGTTATGTTTAAATAACTGTCATATTGAGTGTGGCAGTTATACTGTCATATTGAGTAAAAAAAACTAACCTGTGTCTTTGCAAACCTTACAAAAGAAAATGTTTCTAGTAACACGCACAAAGATACATTTTTTCACGCATTATTAGACATGTTTCATGTGTGGTTAGGAGTTATAAATAAATAATTGTCATATTGAGTGTTACAGTTATAATGTCATTATGTGTAAAACCTAATTTTTGTATTTGCAAACCTTACAAAAACAATTGATTCTAGTAAAACTTACATAGATTCAATATTACAGGCATTGTTAGACATTTTTCATGTTTGGTTTAAAATTTGTGTTTGAATACATTTTTATTGCTTTTTTTGCATTATCTCAGGATTCTCAGAACATTACTTTCATATTGAGTAAAAAACTACTTTTTGTTTTTGCAAACCTTACAAACTCACATGAATACATTATTACAGGCATTTTTAGACATGATACATGTTTGGTTTTGGAGTTATGTTTATGTAACTTTCATATTTAGTATGACTTTTTATTCAATATTGTCTTATTGAATTAAAAAAACTAGCTTGTGTCTTTGATATCTTTACAAAAGATAATTTTTTTAAACTAACAACCTTACATGTCTCCCTAGGCATTATTAGCCATTTTGCATGTGTTGTTTAAGAGTTAGGTTTAAATACATTTTTATTGCTTTTTTCCCATTATCTCAGGGTTCTAAGAACATTACAGTCATATTGAGTAAAAAACTACTTTTTGTGTTTGCAAAATGTAAAACTCAGTAAAACTACCCAAGGATTCACTATTTCAGGCATTATTAGCCATTTTTATGTGTAGTTTATGAGTTATATTTAAATAACTGTCATATTGAGTGTGATTTTGTCATTGTGAGTAAAACCTAATTTTTGTATTTGCAAACCTTAAAAAAACAACCGATTCTAGTAAAACTCACAGTGATACAATATTACAGGCATGTTTAGACAACTTGCATGTTTGGTTTTGGAGTTATATTTATATAACCTGCTTTCTGAGCCGCCACCTTTGTGGTTTGCGTGTCCTACTGATCCAGGAAAATGTTGTCCGGGGGCTTCTATAACCCCTGGTAGGGTCCCCCAAGACAAACAGGTCCTAGGTGAGGGATCAGACAAAGAGCAGCTCAAAGACCTTTATTAAAAGTACAATTGAGGACCTAGATGTTTTCTCGCCCGGACGCAGGTCACCGTGGCTCCCCTGTGGAGCCAGGCCCAGAGGTGGGGCACGATGGCGATTGACGGGCCTGTCCCCTTGGGGCCCAGCCGTGCTCAGCTCGAAGAGGCAACGTGGATCCCCCCCTCCAGGGCTCACCACTCATGGGCATTGGGTCATAGAGGGTGCAGTAAGAGCTGGGCGGCAGCCGAAGGCAGGGCACTTGGTGGTCCGATTATCGGCTACATAAGCTCGCTCTTGGGACATGGAACATCACCTCGCTGGGAGGGAAGGAGCCTGAGCTGGTGCATGAGGTGGAGACGTTCCCGGCTAGATATAGTTGGACTCACAGCAAGGGCTCTGGAACCTGTTCTCTCAAGAGGGGCTGGACTGAGCTGAACTTTCATTACTTGCAACGCCAGAGTGGAAGAGATTCCACACTGGCGTTGCAACTAATGAGAGGCTGGGGTGGCAATTCTTGTTGCCCCCCGGCTCAAAGCCTGCACGTTGGACTTTAACCCAATAGACGAGATGGTAGCTTCCCTCAGCCTTCGGGTTGGGTGATGGATCCTGACTGTTGTTTGTTTACACACCAAACAGCAGCTCAGAGAACCCACTCTTTTTGGATTCCCTTCAGGGAGTACTGGAGAGTGCTCCCGCGAGTGATTCCCTTGTTCTGCTGGTGGACTTCAACGCTCATGTTGGCAACGACAGTGAAACCTGGAGAGTCGTGATTGGGAAAAATGGCCACCCGGATCTGAACCCAAGTGGTGTTTTGTTATTGGACTTTTGTGCTTGTCACGGATTGTCCATAACAAACACAATGTTCAAACATAAGGGTGTCCATATGTGCACTTGGCACAAGGACACCCTCGGCCGCATGATTGACTTTGTAGTTGTGTCATGGGATTTGCGGCCTCATGTTTTGGACACTCTGTGAAGAGAAGGGCAGAGCTTTCTACCAAGGTTGACAAGGTAGTTAAAAGGCTCCTCGTGGTAAGGCCCCGGGGGTATGAGCTCCGTCCGGAGTTCCTTAAGGCTCTGGATGCTGTGGGGCAGTCTTGGTTGACAAGACTCTGCAACATTGCGTCTACATCGGGGGCGGTACCTCTGGATTGGCAGACCGGGGTGGTTGTTCCTCGCTTTAAGAAGGGGAACCGGAGGGTGTGTTCCAACTATCGTAGATCACACTCCTCAGCCTTCCCGGTAAGGTCTATTCATGCGTACTGGAGAGGAGGAACCTCGGATCCAGGACAAACAGTGTGGTATTCGTCCTGGTCGTGGAACGGTAGACCAGCTCTATACTCTCGGCAGGGTCCTTGAATGTGCATGGGAGTTTGCCCAACCAGTCTACATAAGTTTTGTGGACTTGGAGAAGACATTCGACCTTGGCCCCCGGTAAGTCTTGTGGGTAGTGCTCAGAGAGTATGGAGTATCGGCATGTCTGATTGTGGCGGGTGTCTCCCTGTATGATCAGTGTCAGAGCTTGGTCCGCATTGCCGGCAGTATGTCGGACCCCTTTCCAGTGAGGGTTGGACTACGCCAACCAGTCTACATAAGTCAAGGCTTTGACTGCGCCTGGTTTGGTGGCTGCAGGATTAGGTCTCTGCTTTTTGCAGATGATGTGGTCCTGATGGCTTCAACTGGCCAGGATCTTCAGCAGTGGATCGGTTCGCAGTGAAGCGACTGGGATGAGAATCAGCACCTCCAAGTCCCAGTCCATTGTTCTCGCCCGGGAAAGGGTGGAGTGCCATCTCCAGGTTGGGAAAGAGATCTTGCCCCAAGTGAAGGCGTTCAAGTACCTAGGAGTCTTGTTCACGAGTGAGGATAGAGTGGATCGTGAGATCTACAGGCGGATCGGTGCGGCGTCTTCAGTAATGAGGACGCTATATCGATCCGTTGTGGTGAAGAAGGAGCTGAGCCAGAAGGAAAAGCTTTCAATTTACCGGTCGATCAACGTTCCCATCCTCACCTATGGTCATGAGCTTTGGGTTATGACCGAAATGACAAGGTCACGGGTACAAGCGGCCGAAATGAGTTTCCTCCGCCGGGTGGTGAGTCTCTCCCTTAGAGATAGGGTGAGAAGCTCTGTCATCCGTGAGGAACTCAGTGTAAAGCCGCTGCTCCTCCACATTGAGAGGAGCCAGATGAGGTGGTTCGGGCATCTGCTCAGGATGCCACCCGAACGCCTCCCTAGGGAGGTGTTTAGGGCAAGTCCGAACGGCAGGAGGCCATGGGGAAGACCTAGGACACATTGGAAAGACAATGTCTCCCAGCTGGCCTAGGAACGCCTCGGGATCCCCCGAGAAGAGCTGGACGAAGTGGCTGTGGAGATGGAAGTCTGGGCTCTCTGCTTAGGCTGCTGCCCCCGCAACCCCACCTCGGATAAGCGGAAGAAAATTGATGGATTTAGTATGACAGTTATACTGTCATATTGAGTGTGACAGTATACTGTCATAAAACCCAATTTTTGTATTTGCAAACCTGATTCTAGTAAAACTCACATCTATACAATATTACAGGCAATTTTGGACATAATGCATGTTTGGTTTTGGAGTTATGTTTATAAAACTTTAATATATAGTATGACATCTATACTGTTATATTGAGTAAAAAAACTAACTTGTGTCTGTCATAAAACCCAATTTTTGTATTTGCAAACCTTACAAAAACAAATGATTCTAGTAAAACTCACATGGAGTCAATATTACAGGCATTTTTAGACATTTTGCATGTTTGGTTTAAGAATTATGTTGGAATACATTTGTATTGCTTTTTTCACATTATCTCAGCATTTTAAGAACTTCCTGTCATATTGAGTAAAAAAAACTTTCTGTGTTTGCAAGCCTTAAAAAAGCAATGTTTCGAGTTATTTCAGGCATTATTAGCCATTTGTATGTGTAGTTTAGGAGTTATGTTTCAATAACTGTCATATTGAGTGTGACACTGTCATAGTGAGTAAAACCTAACTTGTGTATTTGCAAACCTTACAAAAACAACCGATTGTAGTAAAACTCACATTGATACAATATTACAGGCATGTTTAGACATCTTGCATGTTTGGTTTTGGAGTTATGTTTATATAACCTGCTTTCTGAACCGCCACCTTTGTGGTTTGCGTGTCCCACTGATCCTAGGAGCTATGTTGTCTGGGGGATTCTTTGCCCCCTGGTAGGGTCCCCCAAGAAAAACAGGTCCTAGGTGAGGAATCAGACAAAGAGCAGCTCAAAGACCTTTATGAAAAGTACAAATCGAGGACCTAGATTTTTTTCTTGCCCGGACGCGGGTCACCATGGCTCCCCTGTGGAGCCAGGCCCAGAGGTGGGGCACGATGGCGAGCGACTGGTGCCCATGGGGCCCAGCTCGAAGAGGCAACGTGGGTCCCCCCTGCAATAGGCTCACCACTCATGGGCTGGGTCATAGAGGTCGGGTGCAGTGTGAGCTGGGCGGCAGCCGAAGGCAGGGCACTTGGCAGTCCGATTATCGGCTACATAAGCTCGCTCTTGGGACGTGGAACGTCACCTCGCAGGGATGGAAGGAGCCTGAGCTGGTGCGCGAGGTGGAGAAGTTCCCGGCTAGATAAAGTTGGACTCACTTCGACGCACAGCAAGGGCTCTGGAACCTGTTCTCTCAAGAGGGGTTGGACTCTCTTCCACTCTGGCGTTGCAAGTAATGAGAGGCTGGGTTGGCAATTCTTGTTGCCCCCCGGCTTAAAGCCTGCACATTGGACTTAACCCTCTGTGAAGAGAAGGGCAGAGCTTTCTACCAAGGTTGACAAGGTAGTTAAAAAGCTCCTCGCGGTAAGGCCCCGGGGGTATGAGCTCCGTCCGGAGTTCCTTAAGGCTCTGGATGCTGTGGGGCAGTCTTGGTTGACAAGACTCTGCAACATTGCGTCTACATCGGGGGCGGTACCTCTGGATTGGCAGACCGGGGTGGTGGTTCTTCTCTTTAAGAAGGGGAACCAGAGGCTGTGTTCCAACTATCGTAGATCACACTCCTCAGCCTTCTCGGTAAGGTCTATTCATGTGTACTGGAGAGGAGGAACCTCGGATCCAGGACGAACAGTGTGGTTTTCGTCCTGGTCGTGGAACGGTAGACCAGCTCTATACTCTCGGCAGGATCCTTGAGTGTGCATGGGAGTTTGCCCAACCAGTCTACATGTGCTTTGTGGACTTGGAGAAGAGATTCGACCGTGGCCACCCCGGGAAGTCCTGTGGGGAGTGCTCAGAGAGTATGGGGTATCGGCATGTCTGATTGTGGCGGGTCGCTCCCTGTATGATCAGTGTCAGAGCTTGGTCCGCATTGCCGGCAGTAAGTCGGACCCCTTTCCAGTGAGGGTTGGACTCCGCCAAGGCTGCCCTTTGTCACCGATTCTGTTCATAACTTTTGTGGACAGAATTTCTAGGCGCAGTCATGGCGTTGAGGGGATCCGGTTTGGTGGCTGCAGGATTAGGTCTCTGCTTTTTGCAGATGATGTGGTCCTTATGGCTTCAACTGGCCAGGATCTTCAGCTCTCATTGGATCGGTTCACAGCCGAGTGTGAAGCGACTGGGATGAGAATCAGCACCTCCAAGTCCGAGGTTCTCGCCCGGGAAAGGGTGGAGTGCCATCTCGAGGTTGGGGAGGAGATCTTGTGGATGAGTTCAAGTACCTGGAGTCTTGTTCATGAGTGAGGGAAGAGTGGATCGTGAGATGCACAGGCTGATCGGTGCGGCGTCTTCAGTAATGAGGACGCTATATCGATTCGTTGTGGTAAGAAGGAGCTGAGCCAGAAGGAAAAGCTCTCAATTTACCGGTCGATTTACGTTCCCATCCTCACCTATGGTCATGAGCTTTGGAGTAAGACCAAAAGGACAAGATCACGGGTACAAGCGGCCAAAATGAGTTTTCTCCGCTGGGTGGCGGGTCTCTCCCTTACGGTAAGAATTTTCACCGTTTGATTACAGTAACCTACTGGCAGCTAATGGTTCCAGTATAAAACTGTTTTTCTACAGCACACATACTGTGATTTATCACTACAGTTTATTACTGTAAAAAGTATCACAGTACTGTGCTGTATCAAATATACGCTTCACAGCATAATACTGTCATCTGTTTAGCGGCATTACACTGTTATTTTAGTGTATCCACTGTAATATCCATTAACTTTTAATTACAGTAAAATAATTGTAAGCACTATAGACTGAGCTTTACGGTATAATGCCACTAGAAGTTAATGAATTGAACTTTTAAATTTTCAAAATGAAAACCCCTGCAATCTGCTGGCATAAAAATGACTGGAGAAATGGCCTTGCAAGTTAATGCTTTTATTAACCAATTATTTTAAAGTGCATCAAATACATTCAATGTACATTTAGTGCATTCTTCTTATTTTCAGTAAAGTATTTTAACATTTATAACACGTCAACTTAATTTCAAACTGGAGACAAAAAACTGAACACGAGTCCAGTGTTTAGTTGTCGGCTACATAAAGCCCCACTCAAAGTCTGTGAGATGTTTTATAAGGGTGGCTACGTGAGGATTTACAGTTGCTGCCTTTTTCTGAACCAGCTTCCCGCTCTTCTTGGACACCACCTTTCCCTGGCTAGCCTTTGTTCCCCTCTCGGGGTTAACGCCAATGAATCGCCTAAAAAAGAGAGAAAGCATATTAGATATTCTGTTGTGATTGAAGATTACTTGCAGTCGATACAGAACTCCACTCACATTGTTATTTAGGAATATGCACTGCAATTTTAGGATATATGTGAGCCTACACCATAACCACAGCTGTAGATGAGTGAATGCTCTAAAACCCATTAAGACAAATTCAGAGAGGAAGACAATGCTAAAGCCTCCCCAATCCCTCTCTCTATTTATATTTTCTCTCCATCTACGGGACCGTGTATTTACGCTGATGTTTCCTGCTTTCACCCATTTAACATATCGTTACCTGCTCATTACCTATCTTCTCTGCATCCTGGGGTCACACTGGTGCTTCTTGCCTTTACCCATTCAACATATCTTTACCTGCACATCACCTACCTTCTCTGCATAGTGTGGTCACGCTGGTGCTTTCTACCTTTACCCATTCAACATATCGTTACCTGCACATTACCTACCTTCTCTGTATCCTGGCGTCTAGCTGGTGTTTCCTGCCTTTACCCATTCAACATATCTTTACCTGCACATTACCTACATTCCCTGCATCCTGGGGTCACACTGGTGCTTCTTTCTTTCACCATACAACATATCTTCACCTGCACATACCTACCTTGTCTGCATTGCGTCGACCACACCTGCGCTTTCTTCTTTCACCCATTCAACATACCTTCACCCGCACATTACCTACCTTCTCTGCATAGTGGGGTCACACTGGTGCTTCCTGCCTTTACCCATTCAACATATCTTCACCCGCACATTACCTACCTTCTCTGCATCCTGGGGTCAAACAGGTGCTTCCTTCTTTGACCCAGTCAACATATCTTTACCTGCACATTACCTACCTTCTCTGTATCCTAGCGTCAAACTGGTGCTTCGGTCCCTAATAAGAAGGTCCACAAAGGAACAGAAGAGTCATTGATTTAAGGCACAGAATTGGGGAAATGACAAGTCAAATTCCTGAACAGAGGTGAGAAATATAAAATAAAATATCCTAACAGTATTTAACAGTATCAAGAGGATTTACCTTTGAACAAATTCCAATGTCCGAGCACCAAGCAAGAAGGGCAGCAAGCCCTGAGATGAAGCTAGGTTGGACGCCTTTGCAGATGACATCACCTTCCATGCTGATCATCCAACGTTTTATTGTGACTTTGTCACCAGCAACTGGTACAGTCAAGAAATGCAGTTTATGTTCCTAAACAGTATCCAATATGGGTAGCATTTTAAAAGTATTTGGAATGGCCACCTCACTCGCTCTCTCTTTACTCTGTTTACATCTAGTCTCCTAAGGCAGTGGTTCTCAAATGGGGGTATGCGTACTCCTGGGAGTACTTGAAGGTATGCCAAGGGGTACGTGAGATTTTTAAAAAATATTCTAAAAATAGCAACAATTCAAAAACCCTTTATAAATATATTTATTGAATAATACTTCGAAAAAATATGAATGTAAGTTCATAAACTGAACATCTAATCAAGTAGGCTATTCCATTCATTACCATAAAGCCAGAGTTTCCCCCATGCCATGATGGTTTGACCCTACCTGGCGGTGCCACACGGCACCAACTGTCAATCAACTATCCATGTAGAAAACAATGGAGGCGTGGTTAAAGCGTAGCAGTAATGCAGCTGAGACATGTGGACATGTTCCATAAATATTGATGTTAAAGATTTCTTTTTTTGTGAAGAAATGTTGAGAATGAAGTTCATGAATCCAGATGGATCTCTATTACAATCCCCAAAGAGGGCACTTTAAGTTGATTACTTCTATGTGTAAAAATCTTTATTTATAATTGAATCACTTGTTTATTTTTCAACAAGTTTTTAGTTATTTGTAATTCTTTTTTTCCAAATAGTTCAAAAAAGACCACAACAAATGAGCAATATTTTGCACTGTTATACAATTTAATAAATCAGAAACTGATGACATAGTGCTGCATTTTACTTCCTTATCTCTTTTTTTTCAACCAAAAATGCTTTGCTCTGATTAGGGGGTACTTGAATTAAAAACATGTTCACAGGGGTACATCACTGAAAAAAGGTTGAGAACCACTGTCCTAAGGCAGTGGTTCTCAACCTTTTTTCAGTGCTGTGAACATTTTTTTAATGCAAGTAGACCTCCATGTCTTCATAACAGGAATATCCTGAATTCTCAAGTTGCATATCACAATCATCAGTGTTAATAACACAAGAGCTGCTTGGATTTGCTGTTGAGCAAGACAAACTTCGTTCAGTGTAGCCGTAGTGCTTCCTTGACACGTGCGATGTGAAAGTAGACTTAACTGTAAATCTTTTTTCACATTGACTGAAGGGGCACGTAACTGTCCTACCTTCTGTAATATGACTTTTCAAATGCAGGAGAAGGGCCCGTATATCATCGCACTTCGCGCTACATGAGACAATATTACAAGATAAACCTTCTGCGCTATACATATCAGTCCTACTCTTGCCATATTTATGACGACGGCTGTGAGTTTTGAAGGCTGAGAAGTTGGAAAAAACTCTTGTGCATTTAGCGAAAGCACACTTAAACGATGCATTAGGCATACAACTATGACTTCGCATGTGTCTAACATACGCAAATACATTGCTGCAAGTCGTAGCACATATGTTGCAAGTGATCATCTTTTATGATGACTATGACAAAAAAGAAGAAAACTTAGCTAGCTAGCATGCGGCGGTACATGCGCGTGGTCAACGATAGTGTCTGTGATGCTGAGTGTGACGCTATGTCATTTCGGACTTTATAAATATATATATAAAGTAATTCAAACAGAAAATGACACATCAAGGTACAAGTGACTCTTACCTTGTTATCAAAAACACACGATGCAGTAGGATGGATTTAGCAGGGGCGGCCAGGTGAAATGAAGCTCGGTTGGACGAATTGTGGGCGGACCCAAGAAACAAGTCTGAAAAATACTGAATTATACTGCAGGTTTTACAGTAACTTACTGCTGGTCGATATTTTTTGAAAAATGCAACACAATTTACCGTACTTAACTGCATTTAAGAAGAACAGGATAGGTTGATTGGCAACACTAAATTGGCCCTAGTGTGTGAATGTGAGTGTGAATGTTGTCTGTCTATCTGTGTTGGCCCTGCGATGAGGTGGCGACTTGTCCAGGGTGTACCCCGCCTCCCGCCCGATTGTAGCTGAGATAGGCTCCAGCGCCCCCCGCGACTCCGAAGGGAATAAGCGGTAGAAAATGGATGGATGGATGGAGTATATAACTGTAATTTTATTTTTTATTTTTACAGTAATTTTTTACAGTGAAGGTCATGGGTGTCAAACTCTGGCCCGTGGGCCCTTGAGGCAATATCAAATTAACACTAAAGCTGGACCGTGGATTATACATTGCGGCAGTGCTGCAGTAACACCGCTACTTCTAATACTTGCCAACCCTCCCGGGTTTGACTCCAGCACTCCTCCCAAATTTTTTTTTTTTTTTCAGCTAGTTAAACGAGTGCTGGCCCAGTTTCATGTCAGTGCAGCTTCTGCACCCACACACAATTGAATGCAACGCATACTTCATCAACAGCGATACAGGTTACACTGACGGTAGCCAAATAAAAAACTTTAACACTTTTAGGAATATACGCCACACTGTGAATCCACACCAAACAAGAATGACAAACACATTTCGGGAGAACATCCGCACCGTAACACAACATAAACACAACAGAACAAATACCCAGAACCCTTTGTAGCACTAAATCTTCCGGGACGCTACAAGGTGTGTGTGTGTGTGTGGGTGGGGGTGTTTTGGTGGTAGCGGGGGTGTATTTTGTAGCATCCCGAAAGAGTTAGTGCTGCAAAGGGTTCTGGGTATTTGTTCTTTTGTGTTTATGTTGTGTTACGGTGCGGATGTTCTCCCGAAAAGTGTTTTTTATTCTTGTTTGGTGTGGGTTCACAGTGTGGCATATATTTCTAACAGTGTTAAAGTATTTTATACTGGCACCCTCAGTGTAACCTGTATCGCTGTTGATGAAGTATGCTTTGCATTCATTTGTGTATGCTTGCTGAAACTGCACATATCTTGTGACTGGGTTTAAACGATGTTAGAATTGGGTGTACGAGATATGACTGTTGAACACCTTCGTTCGATAATGAAAGTTGCCTCGGCTCAAAGCCTGAGCCCCGACATTAAAGAACTAGCATCCAAAAAAAGATGCCAGGTATCTGGCTTGGGCACATCAAATTAGATCAGTGTGTTGCAAACTGAGCAGTTTAAAGTCCTGAATGGTAGTTTTATTCATTGTTATTTTATTTTCAATTTTATTAGCCTGTGGAAAAAGTTAATGTTGATATTTACCTCAGAAGGCTGCAAACAGAAAAGAGGCATTCAATATTTATTTAAATTGTATTTGATATGCAATTTATATTTTTTAATTATTATTATTATTATTTGAAACTCGATTTTGCATGTCACTATAAAGTTATATAATCCTTGCTTGTTCAATATTCAAAGCAAAACTTGTTTGGGTCCCTATTAAAAGGTTAATTTGTTCAACCTTGGTTCAGTTTTAAACTTTGGCCCACTCTGTATTTGAGTTTGACACCCCTGGTGAAGGTGAAGCTCTGTCATCCTGGAGGAACTCACAGTAAAGCCGCTGCTCCTCCACATTGAGAGGAGCCAGATGAGGTGGTTCGGGCATCTGCTCAGGATGCCACCCGAACGCCTCCCTAGGGAGGTGTTTAGGGCAAGTCCGACCGGCAGGAGGCCACGGGGAAGACCCAGGACACATTGGGAACACTATGTCTCCCGGCTGGCCTGGGAACGCCTCTGGATCCCCCGAGAAAAGCTGGACGAAGTGGCTAGAGAAAGGGAAGTTTGGAATTCTCTGCTTAGGCTGCGGCCCCCGCAACCCGACCATAACCCGACCATAAGCGGAAGAAAATGGATGGATTTAGTATGACAGTTATACTGTCATATTGAGTACAAAAACTAACTAAACCTTACACAATATGTTGTTCCTAGTAAAATTCACAAAGATACATATCTCCAGGCATTATTAGCCATTTTGCATGTGTGGTTTAGGAGTTATGTTTAAATAACTGTCAGATTGAGTTTGACATTATACTGTCATAGTGAGTAAAACCCATATTTTGTATTTGCAAACCTTACAAAAACAACTGATTCTAGTAAAACTCATATTAATACAATATTACAGGCATGTTTAGACATATTGCATGTTTGGTTTTGGAGTTATGTTTATATATCCCCCTTTCTGAGCCGCCACCTCCGTGGTTTGCGTGTACCACTGATCGTAAGACCTATGTTGTCCGAGGACTTCTATGCCCCCTGGTAGGGTCCCTCAAGACAAACAGGTCCTAGGTGAGGGATCAGACAAAGAGCAGCTCAAAGACCTTTATGAAAAGTACAAATCGAGGACCTAGATTTTTTTCTCGCCCAGGCACGGGTCACCGTGGCTCTCCTGTGGAGCCAGGCGCAGAGGTGGGGCACGATGTCTCCATGGGGCCCTGTCGGGCTCAGCTCGAAGAGGCAACGTGGGTCAACCCTCCAATGGGCTCACCACTCATGGGCCCATTGAGGTCATAGAGGTCGGATGCAGTGTGAACTGGGCGGCAGCCGAAGGCAGGGCACTTGGCGGTCCGATTATCGGCTACATAATCTCGCTCTTGGGATGTGGAACGTCACCTCGCTGGGAGGGAAGGAGCCTGAGCTGGTGCGCGAGGTGAAGAAGTTCCGGCTAGATATAGTTGGACTCACTTCGACGCACAGCAAGGGCTCTGGAACCTGTTCTCTCAAGAGGGGCTGGACTCTCTTCCACTCTGGCGTTGCAAGCAATGAGAGGCTGGGGTGGCAATTGTTGTTGCTCAAAGCCTGCACGTTGGACTTTAACCCAGTAGACGAGATAGTAGCTTCCCTCCGCCTTCGGGTTGGGTGACGGGTCCTGACTGTTGTTTGTGTTTACGCACCAAACAGTAGCTCAGAGTACCCACTCTTTTTGGATTCCCTTGAGGGAGTACTGGAGAGTGCTCCCTCTGGTGATTCCTTTGTTCTGTTGGGGGACTTCAATGCTCATGTTGGCAAGGACAGTGAAACCTGGAGAGTCGTGATTGGGAAAAATGGCCACCCGGATCGAACCCATGTTGTGCTTTGTTATTGGACTTTTGTGCTCGTCACGGATTGTCCATAACAAACACAATGTTCAAACATAAGGGTGTCTATATGTGTACTTGGCACCAGGACACCCTCGGCCGCAGTTCCATGATTGACTTTGTAGTTGTGTCATGGGATTTGCGGCCTCATGTTTTGGACACTCGGGTGAAGAGAGGGGCAGAGCTTTCTACCGATCATCACCTGGTGGTGAGCTGGCGCCGATGGTGGGGGAGGATGCAGGACAGACCTGGCAGGCCCAAACGCATTGTGAGGGTCTGCTGGGAACGCCTAGCAGAGTCTCCTGTCAGAGAGAGTTTCAATTTCCACCTCCGGAAGAACTTTGAACATGTCACGAGGGAGGTGCTGGACATTGAGTCTGAGTGGACCATGTTCCGTGCCTCTCTTGTGGAGCCGGCTGATTGGAGCTGTGGCCGCAAGGTGTTTGGTGCCTGTCGTGGCGGTAATCCTAGATCTCACTGGTGGCCACCAGCAGTGAGGGATGCCGTCAAGCTGAAGAAAGAGCCTATCGGGTCCTTTTGGCTCATGGGACTCCAGAGGCAGCGGGCATACGGAAAGGCCAAGCAGTGCCTGGGGAATCCGTGGTGGGCTCTCCTATTTCTGGGGCTTAGGTTGCCTAGGTAGTTAAAAAGCTCCTCGGTGGCAAGGCCCCAGGGGTGGATGAGTTCCGTCCGGAGTTCCTTAAGGCTCTGAAAACTGTGGAGCTGTCTTGGTTGACAAGACTCTGCAACATCGCATGGACATTGGGGGCGGTACCTCTGGATTGGCAGACCGGGGTGGTGGTTCCTCTCTTTAAGAAGGGGAACCGGGGGGTGTGTTCCAACTATTGTGAAACACACTCCTCAGCCTTCCCGGTAAGGTCTATTCATGTGTACTGGAGAGGAAGAAACTCGGATCCAGGACGAACAGTGTGGTTTTCGTCCTGGTCGTGGAACGGTAGACCAGGTCTATACTCTCGGCAGGGTCCTTGAGTGTGAAGCGACTGGGATGAGAATCAGCACCTCCAAGTCCAAGTCCATGGTTCTCGCGCAGGAAAGGGTCGAGTGCCATCTCCAGGTTGGGGAGGAGATCTTGCCCCAAGTGGAGGAGTTCAAGTACCTAAGAGTCTTGTTCACGAGTGAGGATAGAGTGGATCGGGAGATCCACAGGCGGATCGGTGCGGCGTCTTCAGTATTGAGGACGCTATATCGATCCGTTGTGGTGAAGAAGGAGCTGAGCCAGAAGGAAAAGCTCTCAATTTACCGTCGATCTACGTTCCCAGCTTTGGGTTATGACCGAAAGGACAAGGTCACGGGTACAAGCGGCCGAAATGCGTTTCCTCTGCCGGGTGGTGGGTCTCTCCCTTAGAGATAGGGTGAGAAGCTCTGTCATCCGGGAGGAACTCAGAGTAAAGCAGCTGCTCTTTCACATTGAGAGGAGCCAATGAGGTGGTCCGGGCATCTGCTCAGGATGCCACTCGAACGCCTCTAGGGAGGTGTTTAGGGCAAGTCCGACCGGCAGGAGGCCACGGGGAAGACCTAGGACACATTGGAAAGAATATGTCTCCCGGCTGGCCTGGGAACGCCTCGGAATACCCCGAGAAGAGCTGGACGAAGTGGCTGGGGAGAGGGAAGTCTGGGATTTTCTGCTCAGGCAACCCGACCTCGGATAAGCGGAAGAAAATGGATGGATTTAGAATGACAGTTATACTGTCAGATTGAGTACAAAAACTAACTAAACCTTACACAATATATTGTTTCTAGTAAAACTCACAAAGATACATATCTCCAGGCATTATTAGCCATTTTGCATGTGTGGTTTAGGAGTTATGTTTAAATAACTGTCAGATTGAGTGTGACAGTATACTGTCATAGTGAGTAAAACCCATATTTTGTATTTGCAAACCTTACAAAAACAACTAAATCTAGTTAAACTCACACAGATACAATATTACAGGCATTTTTAGACATAATGCATGTTTGGTTTTAGAGTTATGTTTATATAACTTTCATATTTATTATGACAGTTATACTGTCTTAATGAATTAAAAAAAAACTAACTTGTGTCTTTGCAACCTTACAAAAGACCATTTTTCTAGTAAAACTAATGTCGTAATAACATGTCTCCAGGCATTATTAGCCATTTTGCATGTGTTGTTTGAGTTATGTTTAAATAACTGTAATTTTGAGTGTGACAGTATACTGTCATAAAACCCAATTTTTGTATTTGCAACCCTGATTCTAGTAAAACTCACATATATACAATATTACAGGCAGTTTTGGACATAATGCATGTTTTGTTTTGGAGTTATGTTTATATAACTTTCATATATAGTATGACAGCTAAACTGTTATATTGAGTAAAAAAAACTAACTTGTGTTTGTCATAAAACCCAATTTTTGTATTTGCAAACCATACAACTGATTCAAATAAAACTCACATGGATTCAATATTACAGGCATTTTCAGACATTTTGCATGTTTAGTTTAGGAATTATGTTGGAATACATGTGTATTGCTTTGTTCGCATTATCTCAGGATTTTTAGAACATTACTGTCATATTGAGTAAAAAAATAATTGTTGTGTTTGCAAGCCTTAAAAAAGCATATGTTTCCAGTAAAACTCCCAAAGATGCATTATTTCAGGCATTATTAGCCATTTTTCAGGTGTGGTTTAGGATTTATGTTTAAATAACTGTCATATTGAGTGTGGCAGTTATACTGTCATATTGAGTTAAAAAAAACTAACCTGTGTCTTTGCAAACCTTACAAAAGAAAATGTTTCTAGCAACAGTCACAAAGATCATTTTTTTCACGCTATTTGACATGTTTCATGTGTATTTAGGAGTTATAATTAAATAACTTTCATATTGAGTGTTAAAGTAATAATGTCATTATGTGTAAAACCTAATTTTTGTATTTGCAAACCATACAAAAACAATTGATTCTAGTAAAACTTACATAGTTCAATATTACAGGCATTTTCAGACATTTTACATGTTTGGTTTAAAAGTTGTGTTTGATTATATTTTTATTGCTTTTTTCGCATTATCTCAGGATTCTAAGATCATTACTTTCATATTGAGTAAAAAACTACTTTTTGTTTTTGCAAACCTTACAAACTCACATAAATACATTATTACAGGCAGTTTTAGACATGACACATGTTTGGTTTTGGAGTTATGTTTATATAACATTCATATTTAGTATGACTGTTATACTGTCATACTGAATAAAAAAAACCTAGCTTGTGTCTTTGCAAACTTTACAAAGATCATTTTTCTAGTAAAACTAACAAAAATACATGTCTCCAGGCATTATTAGCCATTTTGCATGTGTTGTTTAGGAATTATGTTTAAATACATTTGTATTGCTTTTTTCGCATTATCTCAGGATTCTAAGATCATTACTTTCATATTGAGTAAACAACTACTTTTTGTTGTTGCAAACCTTTCAAACTCACATAAATACATTATTATAGGTTATTTTATACATGACACACGTTTGGTTTTGGAGTTATGTTTATATAACTTTCATATTTAGTATGACTGTTATACTGTCATATTGAATAAAAAAAACTAGCTTGTGTCTTTGCAAACTTTACAAAAGATACTATTCCTAGTAAAACTAACAAAGATAAATGTCTTCGGGCATTATTAGCCATTTTGCATGTGTTTTTTAGGAGTTATGTTTAAATACATTTTTATTGCTTTTTTCGCATTATCTCAGGATTCTAAAATCATTACTTTCATATTGAGTAAAAAACTACTTTTTGTTTTTGCAAACCTTTCAAACTCACATACATACATTATTATAGGCAATTTTAGACATGACACACGTTTGGTTTTGGAGTTATGTTTATATAACTTTCATATTTAGTATGACTGTTATACTGTCATATTGAATAAAAAAAAACTAGCTTGTGCCTTTGCAAACTTTACAAAAGATACTTTTTCTAGTAAAACTAACAAAGATACATGTCTCCAGGCATTATTAGCCATTTTGCATGTGTTGTTTAGGAATTATGTTTAAATACATTTTTATTGCTTTTTTCGCATTATCTCAGGATTCTAAGATCATTACTTTCATATTGAGTAAAAAACTACTTTTTTTTCTTGCAAACCTTACAAACTTGCATAAATACATTATGACAGGAATTTTTAGACATGACACATGTTTGGTTTTGGAGTTATGTTTAGATAACTTTCATATTTAGTATAACTGTTAAACTGTCATATTGAATTTAAAAAACCTAGCTTGTGTCTTTGCAAACTTTACAAAAGATACTTTTTCTAGTAAAACTAACAAAGATACATGTCTCCAGGCATTATTAGCCATTTTGCATGTGTTTTTTAAGAGTTATGTTTAAATACATTTTTATTGCTTTTTTTCGCATTATCTCAGGATTCTAAAATCATTACTTTCATACTCAGTAAAAAACTACTTTTTGTTTTTGCAAACCTTTCAAACTCACATACATACATTATAATAGGCAATTTTAGCCATGACACACGTTTGGTTTTGGAGTTATGTATATATAACTTTCATATTTAGTATGACTGTTATACTGTCATATTGAATTAAAAAAAACTAGCTTGTGTCTTTGCAAACTTTACAAAAGATCCTTTTTCTCGTAAAATTAACAAAGATACACGTCTCCAGGCATTATTACCCATTTTGCATGGGTTGTTTAGGAATTAAGTTTAAATACATTTTTATTGCTTTTTTCGCATTATCTTAGGGTTCTAAGATCATTACTTTCATATTGAATAAAAACTACTTTTTGTTTTAGCAAACCTAACAAACTCACATAAATACATTATTACAGGCATTTTTAGACATGACACATGTTTGGTTTTGGAGTTATGTTTATATAACTTTCATATTTAGTATGACTGTTATACTGTCATACTGAATAAAAAAAAACTAGCTTGTGTCTTTGCAAACTTTACAAAAGATCATTTTTCTAGTAAAACTAACAAAGATACATGTCTCCAGGCATTATTAGCCATTTTGCATGTGTGTTTTAGGAGTTATGTTTAAATACATTTTTATTGCTTTTTTCGCATTATCTCAGGATTCTAAGATCATTACTTTCATATTGAGTAAAAACTACTTTTTGTTTTAGCAAACCTTACAAACTCACATAAATACATTATTACAGGCATTTTTAGACATGACACATGTTTGGTTTTGGAGTTATGTTTATATAACTTTCATATTTAGTATGACTGTTATACTGTCTTACTGAATAAAAAAAAACTAGCTTGTGTCTTTGCAAACTTTACAAAAGATCATTTTTCTAGTAAAACTAACAAAGATACATGTCTCCAGGCATTATTAGCCATTTTGCATGTGTGTTTTAGGAGTTATGTTTAAATACATTTTTATTGCTTTTTTGCATTATCTCAGGATTCTAAGATCATTACTTTCATATTGAGTAAAAACTACTTTTTTTTTAGCAAACCTTACAAACTCACATAAATACATTATTACAGGCATTTTTAGACATGACACATGTTTGGTTTTGGAGTTATGTTTAGATAACTTTCATATTTAGTATGACTGTTATACTGTCATATTGAATTTAAAAAAACTAGCTTGTGTCTTGGCAAACTTTCCAAAAGATCATTTTTCTAGTAAAACTAACAAAGATACATGTCTCCAGGCATTATTACCCATTTAGCATGGGTTATTTAGGAATTATGTTTAAATACATTTTTATTGCTTTTTTCGCATTATCTCAGGATTCTAAGATCATTACTTTCATATTGAGTAAAAAACTAAATTTTGTTTTTGCAAACCTTACAAACTCACATAAATACATTATTACAGGCATTTTTAGACATGACACATGTTTGGTTTTGGAGTTATGTTTATATAACTTTCATATTTAGTATGACTGTTATACTGTCTGAGCTTGTGTCAATGCAAACTTTACAAAATACCAAAACTAACAAAGATACATGTTTCCAGACATTATTAGCCATTTTGCTTGTGTTGTTTAGGAGTAATGTTTAAATACATTTTTAATTTTTTGTCGCATTATCTCAGGATTTTAAGAACAATACAGTCATATTGAGTAATAAAAAAAACTACTTTTTGTGTTTGCAAGATTTAAAAAAGCATGTGTTTCAAGTAAAAACTGCCAACGATGCATTATTTCAGGCATTATTAGCCACTTTTCATGTGTGGTTTGAGTTATGTTTAAATAACTGTAATATTGAGTGTGACAGTATACTGTCATAGGGAGTAAAATCTAATTTATGTATTGCAAACCTTACAAAATCATATAAATCTAGTAAAACTCACATGGATTCAATATTACAGACAGTTTTAGACATTTTGCATGTTTGGTTTAGGAATTATGTTGGAATCATTTTTATTAATTTTTTCGTATAATCTCAGAATTTTAGAACATTACTGTCATATTGAGTAAAAAAATAATTTTTGTGTTTGCAAGCCTTAAAAAAGCATATGTTTCGAGTAAAACCTACAAGAATGCATTATTTCAGGCATTGTCAGTCATTTTTCATATGTAGTTTAAGAGTTGTGTTTAAATAACTGTCATATTGAGTGTGGCAGTTATACTGTCATATTGAGTAAAAAAAACTAACCTGTGTCTTTGCAAACCTTACAAAAGAAAATGTTTCTAGTAACACTCACAAAGATAAATTTTTTCACGCATTATTAGACATGTTTCATGTGTGGTTAGGAGTTATAAATAAATAATTGTCATATTGAGTGTTACAGTTATAATGTCATTATGTTTAAAACCTAATTTTTGTATTTGCAAACCTTACAAAAACAATTGATTCTAGTAAAACTTACATAGATTCAATATTACAGGCATTTTTAGACATTTTACATGTTTGGTTTAAAATTTGTGTTTGAATACATTTTTATTGCTTTTTTCGCATTATCTCAGGATTCTAAGAACATTACTTTCATATTGAGTAAAAAACTACTTTTTGTTTTTGCAAACCTTACAAATTCACATAAATACATTACTACAGGCATTTTTAGACATGACACATGTTTGGTTTTGGAGTTATGTTTATATATCTTTCATATTTAGTATGACTGTTCTGCTGTCATATTGAATTAAAAAACTAGCTTGTGTCTTTGATATCTTTACAAAAGATCATTTTTTTAAACTAACAACGTTACATGTCTCCCTTGGCATTATTAGCCATTTTGCATGTGTTGTTTAGGAGTTAGATTTAAATACATTTTTATTGCTTTTTTCCCAATATCTCAGGGTTCTAAGAACATTACAGTCATATTGAGTAAAAAACTACTTTTTGTGATAGCAAAATGTAAAACTCAGTAAAACTCCCAAGGATTCATTATTTCAGGCATTATTAGCCATTTTTATGTGTAGTTTATGAGTTATGTTTAAATAACTGTCATATTGAGTGTGACTTTGTCATTTTGAGTAAAACTTAATTTTTGTATTTGCAAACCTTACAAAAACAACTGATTCTAGTAAAACTCACATTTAAACAATATTACAGGCATGTTTAGACATATTGCATGTTTGGTTTTGGAGTTATGTTTATATAACCTGCTTTCTGAGCCGCCACCTTTGTGTCCTACTGATCCAGGAAAATGTTGTTCGGGGGCTTCTATGCCCCCTGGTAGGGTCCTCCAAGACAAACAGGTCCTAGGTGAGGGATCAGACAAAGAGCAGCTCAAAGACCTGTATTAAAAGTACAATTGAGGACCTAGATTTTTTCTCGCCCGGACGCAGGTCACCGTGGCTCCCCTGTGGAGCCAGGCCCAGAGGTGGGGCACGATGGCGATTGACGGGCCTCGAAGAGGCAACGTGGATCCCCCCTCCAGGGCTCACCACTCATGGGCTTGGGTCATAAAGGGTGCAGTGTGAGCTGGGCGGCAGCCGAAGGCAGGGCACCTGGTGGTCCGATTATCGGCTACATATGCTCGCTCTTTGGACATGGAACATCACCTCGCTGGGAGGGAAGGAGCCTGAGCTGGTGCATGAGGTGGAGACGTTCCTGGCTAGATATAGTTGGACTCACAGCAAGGGCTCTGGAACCTGTTCACTCAAGAGGGGCTGGACTGAGCTGAACTTTCATTACTTGCAACGCCAGAGTGGAAGAGATTCCACACTGGCGTTGCAACTAATGAGAGGTTCTTGTTGCCCCCCGGCTCAAAAGCCTGCACGTTGGACTTTAACCCAATAGACGAGATAGTAGCTTCCCTCAGCCTTCGGGTTGGGTGACGGGTCCTGACTGTTGTTTGTGTTTACACACCAAACAGCAGCTCAGAGTACCCACTCTTTTTGGATTCCTTTGAGGGAGTACTGGAGAGTGCTCCCTCGGGTGATTCCCTTGTTCTGCTGGTGGACTTCAATGCTCATGTGGGCAACGACAGTGAAACCTGGAGAGTCGTGATTGGGAAAAATGGCCACCCGGATCTGAACCCAAGTGGTGCTTTGTTATTGGACTTTTGTGCTTGTCACGGATTGTCCATAACAAACACAATGTTCAAACATAAGGGTGTCCATATGTGCACTTGGCACAAGGACACCCTCGGCCGCATGATTGACTTTGTAGTTGTGTCATGGGATTTGCGGCCTCATGTTTTGGACACTCTGTGAAGAGAGGGGCAGAGCTTTCTACCAACCACCACCTGGTGGTGAGCTGGCTCCGATGGTAGGGGAGGATGCCGGTCAGACCTGGTAGGCCCAAACGCATTGTAAGGGTCTGCTGGGAACGCCTAGCAGAGTCTCCTGAAGAACTTTGAACATGTCCGGAAGAACTTTGAACATGTCACGAGGGAGGTGCTGGACATTGAGTCTGAGTGGACCATGTTCCGTTCCTCTCTTGTTGAGCCAGCTGATTGAAGCTGTGGCCGCAAGGTGTTTGGTGCCTGTCGTGGCGGTAATCCACCAGCAGTGAGGGATGCTGTCAAGCTGAAGAAAGAGCCATCGGGTCCTTTTGGCTCATGGGACTCCAGAGGCAGTGGGCATACCGACAGGCCAAGCGAGACCTCCTCAATCCCACCAACACGTCTTCCTATGAGGAAACAGTGCCTGGGAAGTCTGTGGTGGGCTCTCCTATTTCTGGGGCTGAGGTTGACAAGGTAGTTAAAAAGCTCTTCTGTGGCAAGGCCCCGGGGGTATGAGCTCCGTCCGGAGTTCCTTAAGGCTCTGGATGCTGTGGGGCAGTATTGGTTTACAAGACTCTGCAACATTGCGTCTACATCGGGGGCGGTACCTCTGGATTGGCAGGTCTGCTATGAGTCCTAACTGCTTTGGTACACCTGCCGATGACAACCTTCAGTATTTTGTGGCTGTCATCAGCCACAAAATACTACATTACCCTGGCGTTGCAAGTAATGAGAGGCTGGGTAGTCAGAAGGGGAACCGGAGGGTGTGTTCCAACTATCGTAGATCACACTCCTCAGCCTTCCCGGTAAGGTCTATTTATGCGTACTGGAGAGGAGGAACCTCGGATCCAGGACAATCAGTGTGGTTTTTCCTGGTCGTGGAACGGTAGACCAGCTCTAAACTCTCGGCAGGGTCCTTGAGTGTGCATGGGAGTTTGCCCAACCAGTCTACATAAGTTTTGTGGACTTGGAGAAGACATTCGGCCTTGGCCCCCGGTAAATCCTGAGGGTAGTGCTCAGAGAGTATGGAGTATCGGCATGTCTGATTGTGGCGGGTGTCTCCCTGTATGATCAGTGTCAGAGCTTGGTCCGCATTGCCGGCAGTATGTCGGACCCCTTTCCAGTGAGGGTTGGACTCCGCCAAGGCTGCCCTTTGTCACCGATTCTGTTCATAACTTTAATGGACAGAATATCTAGGCGCAGTCATGGCTTTGACTGCGCCTGGTTTGGTGGCTGCAGGATTAGGTCTCTGCCTTTTGCAGATGATGTGGTCCTGATGGCTTCAACTGGCCAGGATCTTCAGCGTTCATTGGATCGGTTCGCAGTGAAGCGACTGGGATGAGAATCAGC
Organism: Entelurus aequoreus; assembly: GCF_033978785.1. NCBI lineage: Eukaryota > Metazoa > Chordata > Actinopteri > Syngnathiformes > Syngnathidae > Entelurus > Entelurus aequoreus. The sequence goes on along the minus strand of NW_026907966.1, from coordinate 129,374 downwards.
ACCTCCAAGTCCGAGTCCATTGTTCTCGCCCGGGAAAGGGTGGAGTGCCATCTCCAGGTTGGGAAAGAGATCTTGCCCCAAGTGAAGGCGTTCAAGTACCTAGGAGTCTTGTTCACGAGTGAGGATAGAGTGGATCGGGAGATCTAAAGGCGGATCGGTGCGGCGTCTTCAGTAATGAGGACGCTATATCGATCCGTTGTGGTGAAGAAGGAGCTGAGCCAGAAGGAAAAGCTTTCAATTTACCGGTCGATCAACGTTCCCATCCTCACCTATGGTCATGAGCTTTGAGTTATGACGAAAAGGACAAGGTCACGGGTACAAGCGGCCGAAATGAGTTTCCTCCGCCGGGTGGTGGGTCTCTCCCTTAGAGATAGGGTGAGAAGCTCTGTCATCCGCTCAAAGCCTGCACATTGGACTTAACCCAGTAGACGAGATGGTAGCTTCCCTCCGCTTTCTGGTTGGGTGACGGGTCCTGACTGTTGGTGTTTACGCACCAAACAATAGCTCAGAGTACCCACTCTTTTTGGATTCCCTTGAGAGTGCTCCCTCGGGTGATTCCCTTGTTCTGCTGGGGGTCTTCAACGCTCATGTTGGCAACGACAGTGAAACCTGGAGAGTCGTGATTGGGAAAAATGGCCACCCGGATCTGAACCCAAGTGGTGCTTTGTTATTGGACTTTTGTGCTCGTCACGGATTGTCCATAAAAAACACAATGTTCAAACATAAGGGTGTCCATATGTGCACTTGGCACCAGGACACCCTCGGCCGCAGTTCCATGAATGACTTTGTACTTGTGTCATGGGATTTGCGGCCTCATGTTTTGGACACTCGGGTGAAGAGAGGGGCGAGCTTTCTACCGATCACCACCTGGTGAGCTGGCTCCGATGGTGGGGAAGGATGCCGGACAGACCTGGCAGGCCCAAACGCATTGTGAGAGTCTTTTGGGAACGCCTAGCAGAGTCTCCTGTCAGAGAGAGTTTCTTTTTCCACCTCCGGAAGAACTTTGAACATGTCACAAAGGAGGTGCTGGACATTGAGTCGGAATGGATCATGTTCCGTGCCTCTCTTGTCGAGCCAGCTGATTGGAGCTGTGGCCGCAAGGTGTTTGGTGCCTGTCGTGGCGGTAATCCTAGAACCCGCTGGTGTCCACCAGCAGTGCGGGATGCCGTCAAGCTGAAGAAAGAGCTTATCTGGTCCTTTTGTCATCTCCAGGTTGGAGAGGAGATCTTGCCCCAAGTGGAGGAGTTCAAGTACCTAGGAGTCTTGTTCACGAGTGAGGATAGAGTGGATCGGGAGATCCACAGGCGGATCGGTGCGGCGTCTTCAGTATTGAGGACGCTATATCGATCCGTTGTGGTGAAGAAGGAGCTGAGCCAGAAGGAAAAGCTCTCAATTTACCGTCGATCTACGTTCCCAGCTTTGGGTTATGACCGAAAGGACAAGGTCACGGGTACAAGCGGCCGAAATGCGTTTCCTCTGCCGGGTGGTGGGTCTCTCCCTTAGAGATAGGGTGAGAAGCTCTGTCATCCGGGAGGAACTCAGAGTAAAGCAGCTGCTCCTTCACATTGAGAGGAGCCAATGAGGTGGTCCGGGCATCTGCTCAGGATGCCACTCGAACGCCTCTAGGGAGGTGTTTAGGGCAAGACCGACCGGCAGGAGGCCACGGGGAAGACCTAGGACACATTGGAAAGACTATGTCTCCCGGCTGGCCTGGGAACGCCTTGGAATACCCCGAGAAGAGCTGGACGAAGTGGCTGGGGAGAGGGAAGTCTGGGATTTTCTGCTCAGGCAACCCGACCTCGGATAAGCGGAAGAAAATGGATGGATTTAGAATGACAGTTATACTGTCAGATTGAGTACAAAAACTAACTAAACCTTACAAAATATATTGTTTCTAGTAAAACTCACAAAGATACATATCTCCAGGCATTATTAGCCATTTTGCATGTGTGGTTTAGGAGTTATGTTTAAATAACTGTCAGATTGAGTGTGACAGTATACTGTCATAGTGAGTAAAACCCATATTTTGTATTTGCAAACCTTACAAAAACAACTAAATCTAGTTAAACTCACACAGATACAATATTACAGGCATTTTTAGACATAATGCATGTTTGGTTTTAGAGTTATGTTTCTATAACTTTCATATTTATTATGACAGTTATACTGTCATATTGAATTAAAAAAAAACTAACTTGTGTCTTTGCAAACCTTACAAAAGACCATTTTTATAGTAAAACTAATGTCGTAATAACATGTCTCCAGGCATTGTTAGCCATTTTGCATGTGTTGTTTGAGTTATGTTTAAATAACTGTCATATTGAGTGTGACAGTATACTGTCATAAAACCCAATTTTCTAGTAAAACTCACATATATACTATATTACAGGCAGTTTTGGACATAATGCATGTTTGGTTTTGGAGTTATGTTTATATAACTTTCATATATAGTATGACAGCTAAACTGTTATATTGAGTAAAAAAAACTAACTTGTGTTTGTCATAAAACCCAATTTTTGTATTTGCAAACCATACAACTGATTCAAATAAAACTCACATGGATTCAATATTACAGGCATTTTCAGACATTTTGCATGTTTGGTTTAAAAGTTGTGTTTGATTACATTTGTATTGCTTTTTTCACACTATCTCAGGATTCTAAGATCATTACTTTCATATTGAGTAAAAACTACTTTTTGTTTTTGCAATCCTTACAAACTCACATAAATACATTATTACAGGCAGTTTTAGACATGACACATGTTTGGTTTTGGAGTTATGTTTAGATAACTTTCATATTTAGTATGACTGTTATACTGTCATATTGAATAAAAAAAACTAGCTTGTGTTTTTGCAAACTTTACAAAAGATCATTTTTCTAGTAAAACTAACAAATACATGTCTCCAGGCATTATTACCCATTTTGCATGGGTTGTTTAGGAATTATGTTTAAATACATTTTTATTGCTTTTTTCGCATTATCTCAGGATTCTAAAATCATTACTTTCATAGTGAGTAAAAAAGTACTTTTTGTTTTTGCAAACCTTACAAACTTGCATAAATACATTTTTACAGACATTTTTAGACACGACACGTGTTTGGTTTTGGAGTTATGTTTATATAACTTTTATATTTAGTATGACTGTTATACTGTCATATTGAATAAAAAAAAACTAGCTTGTGTCTTTGCAAACTTTACAAAAGATAATTTTTCTAGTAAAACTAACAAAGACACATGTCTCCAGGCATTATTACCCATTTTGCATGGGTTGTTTAGAAATTATGTTTAAATATATTTGTATTGCTTTTTTCGCATTATCTCAGGATTCTAAGATCATTACTTTCATATTGAGTAAAAAACTACTTTTTGTTTTTGAAAACCTTACAAACTCACATAAATACATTATTACAGGCATTTTTAGACATGGCACATGTTTGGTTTTGGAGTTATGTTTTGATAACTTTCATATTTAGTATGACTGTTATACTGTCATATTGAATTTAAAATAACTAGCTAGTGTCTTTGCAAACTTTACAAAATATCATTTTTCTAGTAAACCTAACAAAGATACATGTCTCCAGGCATTATTAGCCATTTTGCATGTGTTGTTTAGGAATTTATGTTTAAATACATTTTTATTGCTTTTTTCGCATTATCTCAGGATTCTAAGATCATTACTTTCATACTGAGTAAAAAACTACTTTTTGCTTTTGCAACCTTTACAAAATACCATCTTTCTAGTAAAACTAACAAAGATGCATGTTTCCAGGCATTATTAGCAATTTTGCATGTGTTGTTTAGGAGTAATGTTTAAATACATTTGTATTGCTTTTTTCGCATTATCTCAGGATTTTAACAACATTACAGTCTTATTGAGTAAAAAAATTACTTTTTGTGTTTGCAAGACTAAAAAAAGCATGTGTTTCGAGTAAAACTGCTCGTTATGCATTATTTCAGGCATTATTAGCCATTTTTCGTGTGTGGTTTGAGTTATGTTTAAATAACTGTCATATTGAGTGTGACAGTATACTGTCATTGTGAGTAAAACCTAATTTATGTATTTGCAAACCTTACAAAATCAACTAAAACTAGTAAAACTCACATGGATTCAATACTACGACATTTTTAGACATTTTGCATGTTTGGTTTAGGAATTATGTTGGAATCATTTTTATTAATTTTTTCGTATTATCTCAGAATTTTAGAACATTACTGTCATATTGAGTAAAAAAATAGTTGTTGTGTTTGCAAGCCTTAAAAAAGCATATTTTCGATTAAAACTTACAAGAATGCATTATTTCAGGCATTGTTAGTCATTTTTCATGTGTAGTTTAAGAGTTATGTTTAAATAACTGTCATATTGAGTGTGGCAGTTATACTGTCATATTGAGTAAAAAAAACTAACCTGTGTCTTTGCAAACCTTACAAAAGAAAATGTTTCTAGTAACACGCACAAAGATACATTTTTTCACGCATTATTAGACATGTTTCATGTGTGGTTAGGAGTTATAAATAAATAATTGTCATATTGAGTGTTACAGTTATAATGTCATTATGTGTAAAACCTAATTTTTGTATTTGCAAACCTTACAAAAACAATTGATTCTAGTAAAACTTACATAGATTCAATATTACAGGCATTGTTAGACATTTTTCATGTTTGGTTTAAAATTTGTGTTTGAATACATTTTTATTGCTTTTTTTGCATTATCTCAGGATTCTCAGAACATTACTTTCATATTGAGTAAAAAACTACTTTTTGTTTTTGCAAACCTTACAAACTCACATGAATACATTATTACAGGCATTTTTAGACATGACACATGTTTGGTTTTGGAGTTATGTTTATGTAACTTTCATATTTAGTATGACTTTTTATTCAATATTGTCTTATTGAATTAAAAAAACTAGCTTGTGTCTTTGATATCTTTACAAAAGATAATTTTTTTAAACTAACAACCTTACATGTCTCCCTAGGCATTATTAGCCATTTTGCATGTGTTGTTTAAGAGTTAGGTTTAAATACATTTTTATTGCTTTTTTCCCATTATCTCAGGGTTCTAAGAACATTACAGTCATATTGAGTAAAAAACTACTTTTTGTGTTTGCAAAATGTAAAACTCAGTAAAACTACCCAAGGATTCACTATTTCAGGCATTATTAGCCATTTTTATGTGTAGTTTATGAGTTATATTTAAATAACTGTCATATTGAGTGTGATTTTGTCATTGTGAGTAAAACCTAATTTTTGTATTTGCAAACCTTACAAAAACAACCGATTCTAGTAAAACTCACAGTGATACAATATTACAGGCATGTTTAGACATCTTGCATGTTTGGTTTTGGAGTTATATTTATATAACCTGCTTTCTGAGCCGCCACCTTTGTGGTTTGCGTGTCCTACTGATCCAGGAAAATGTTGTCCGGGGGCTTCTATAACCCCTGGTAGGGTCCCCCAAGACAAACAGGTCCTAGGTGAGGGATCAGACAAAGAGTAGCTCAAAGACCTTTATTAGCCCTTGTATTATGTTAAGGGTCAATTTGACCCATTTCAGTTTTTGTGTTGATCAAAGTACTGGTTATCCTTTCTTTTTCTTGCTGAAATTTGGTGACTTTTCCTCATCTAGGGTCATGAACTGGTGTGAAAAATCTGGACACTTTGATGTGTAGTGGAATGTCTTTCTAGAGTTGTATACAAAGATGATGTTGCGGGTCATTTTGACCCAGACGCTTTGATGTGGGTAAACAGCTGTTCAGATCCAAAATAAACATGTCTCTATGATGTACTTTTTACTTTGATGTACAATTGTTTGTAGTTTGATTGCCTCTGAGACCCAGAGCCAGGTGTGTGAAGAGAGGGAACTTTCTCACACTTGTCCTTGTCATTGTTCTCATGTCATCTCTTTGACAAACTCACCAAAAATTAGCTCCAGAATGATGACGTCTGAGGAGGCTTTATCACTGATTTTTAACTGGGATAGTGATGTAGAGGAAGAGATTTCAGAAACAGAGGATTTTTCAGAGACAGAGGACAATGTTATTGCTGATCCAGATTTTCCTACAATGAGGAGGATTCAGAGGACGAGTCTGCCGTTGTTCCTCCAACAGATGAAAATCAAGGAATGCAGCAATCATCATCCACAGAGGGGACATGGGCATCTAAGGACGGTAATATAAAATGGTCAACATCACCACACCCAAGCCGAGGCAGACTATCATCTTCCAATGTGATCAAAATGACTCCCGGTCCTACAAGATTTGCTGTCACATGAGTTGATGAGATTCAATCAGCATTTCAGCTCTTCATATCCCCACCAATAGAGAGGATTATACTGGAAATGACCAATTTGGAGGGGAGACGCATGTTTCAAGAGAAATGGAAGCCACTGGATCAGACTGACTTGCATGCTTACATTGGAGTTCTGTTATTAGCTGGAGTGTACAGGTCAAAGGGAGAAGCCACTGCAAGTCTATGGAATAAAGAGAATGGAAGGCCAATCTTTCGTGCAACAATGTCTCTGGAGACATTCCACATGATATCTCGTGTGATCCACTTTGACAACCGCGACACCAGAGCTGGTCGACGTGAAAGAGACAAACAAGCTGCGATCAGAGATGTGTGGGATAAATGGGTTGAAAATGTACCTTTGTTGTACAATCCTGGTCCCCATGTTACTGTAGATGAGCGCCTTGTTCCATTCAGGGGGCGCTGTCCTTTTCGACAGTACATACCCAACAAGCCCGCCAAGTATGGCATCAAAATATGGGCAGCCTGTGATGCAAAATCCAGCTATGCATAGAATATGCAAGTATACACTGGAAAGCAACCTGGAGGAACATCTGAGAAGAATCAGATGTGTGTGGTGCTGGAAATGAGTGAAGGGCTGCAAGGTCATAACATCACATGTGACAATGTCTTTACATCCTACCGCCTTGTAGATGAACTTCAGAAGAGAAAGCTGACCATGTTGGGAACAGTCAGAAAAAATAAGCCAGAACTTCCCACCGAAATTCTGAAGATGCAGGGCAGACCTCTGCATTCCTCAATATTTGCTTTCACTGAGAAAGCAACAGTTGTTTCATACTGCCCAAAGAGAAACAAGAATGTTCTTGTAATGAGTACAATGCACACAGATGCATCTCTGAGCACAAGAGAAGACATGAAGCCACAAATGATCCTGGATTATAACTCCACCAAAGGAGGAGTTGACAACCTGGACAAAGTCACAGCAACATACAGCTGCCAGCGCAAGGCAGCCCGTTGGCCTTTGGTGATTTTCTACAACATTGTGGACGTGTCTGCTTACCTCGAGAGGACAGTAAAACAAGTACCTCTTGTGTGAAATGCAAGAATTACATCTGCAGAAAGCACACAGTAACATTCTGTCCATCATGTGGAGAGCATTGAAAATGTTGAAGAAAATTTGGAGAACATTGAAAATGTTGAAGTTCGCTGGGATGAAGTTAAAGTTGAAGTTAAAGTATTTCTTAAATATAGTGTTGGAATTAAAAATGTATTGTATGTCACTTTTCTAAATGTTTATATAACCTAAAATAAAGTTGTTATTGGTTTAACCTGTTTTCTTGACTGTTTTGAGTGCATTTATACAATACGGGTCAAAATGACCCGCAACATAATCAATGTCATTTTTTTCCAACATAATACAAGGGTTAAAAGTACAATTGAGGACCTAGATGTTTTCTCGCCCGGACGCAGGTCACCGTGGCTCCCCTGTGGAGCCAGGCCCAGAGGTGGGGCACGATGGCGATTGACGGGCCTGTCCCCTTGGGGCCCAGCCGTGCTCAGCTCGAAGAGGCAACGTGGATCCCCCCCTCCAGGGCTCACCACTCATGGGCATTGGGTCATAGAGGGTGCAGTAAGAGCTGGGCGGCAGCCGAAGGCAGGGCACTTGGTGGTCCGATTATCGGCTACATAAGCTCGCTCTTGGGACATGGAACATCACCTCGCTGGGAGGGAAGGAGCCTGAGCTGGTGCATGAGGTGGAGACGTTCCCGGCTAGATATAGTTGGACTCACAGCAAGGGCTCTGGAACCTGTTCTCTCAAGAGGGGCTGGACTGAGCTGAACTTTCATTACTTGCAACGCCAGAGTGGAAGAGATTCCACACTGGCGTTGCAACTAATGAGAGGCTGGGGTGGCAATTCTTGTTGCCCCCCGGCTCAAAGCCTGCACGTTGGACTTTAACCCAATAGACGAGATGGTAGCTTCCCTCAGCCTTCGGGTTGGGTGATGGATCCTGACTGTTGTTTGTTTACACACCAAACAGCAGCTCAGAGAACCCACTCTTTTTGGATTCCCTTCAGGGAGTACTGGAGAGTGCTCCCGCGAGTGATTCCCTTGTTCTGCTGGTGGACTTCAACGCTCATGTTGGCAACGACAGTGAAACCTGGAGAGTCGTGATTGGGAAAAATGGCCACCCGGATCTGAACCCAAGTGGTGTTTTGTTATTGGACTTTTGTGCTTGTCACGGATTGTCCATAACAAACACAATGTTCAAACATAAGGGTGTCCATATGTGCACTTGGCACAAGGACACCCTCGGCCGCATGATTGACTTTGTAGTTGTGTCATGGGATTTGCGGCCTCATGTTTTGGACACTCTGTGAAGAGAAGGGCAGAGCTTTCTACCAAGGTTGACAAGGTAGTTAAAAAGCTCCTCGTGGTAAGGCCCCGGGGGTATGAGCTCCGTCCGGAGTTCCTTAAGGCTCTGGATGCTGTGGGGCAGTCTTGGTTGACAAGACTCTGCAACATTGCGTCTACATCGGGGGCGGTACCTCTGGATTGGCAGACCGGGGTGGTTGTTCCTCGCTTTAAGAAGGGGAACCGGAGGGTGTGTTCCAACTATCGTAGATCACACTCCTCAGCCTTCCCGGTAAGGTCTATTCATGCGTACTGGAGAGGAGGAACCTCGGATCCAGGACAAACAGTGTGGTATTCGTCCTGGTCGTGGAACGGTAGACCAGCTCTATACTCTCGGCAGGGTCCTTGAATGTGCATGGGAGTTTGCCCAACCAGTCTACATAAGTTTTGTGGACTTGGAGAAGACATTCGACCTTGGCCCCCGGTAAGTCTTGTGGGTAGTGCTCAGAGAGTATGGAGTATCGGCATGTCTGATTGTGGCGGGTGTCTCCCTGTATGATCAGTGTCAGAGCTTGGTCCGCATTGCCGGCAGTATGTCGGACCCCTTTCCAGTGAGGGTTGGACTACGCCAACCAGTCTACATAAGTCAAGGCTTTGACTGCGCCTGGTTTGGTGGCTGCAGGATTAGGTCTCTGCTTTTTGCAGATGATGTGGTCCTGATGGCTTCAACTGGCCAGGATCTTCAGCGTTCATTGGATCGGTTCGCAGTGAAGCGACTGGGATGAGAATCAGCACCTCCAAGTCCCAGTCCATTGTTCTCGCCCGGGAAAGGGTGGAGTGCCATCTCCAGGTTGGGAAAGAGATCTTGCCCCAAGTGAAGGCGTTCAAGTACCTAGGAGTCTTGTTCACGAGTGAGGATAGAGTGGATCGTGAGATCTACAGGCGGATCGGTGCGGCGTCTTCAGTAATGAGGACGCTATATCGATCCGTTGTGGTGAAGAAGGAGCTGAGCCAGAAGGAAAAGCTTTCAATTTACCGGTCGATCAACGTTCCCATCCTCACCTATGGTCATGAGCTTTGGGTTATGACCGAAATGACAAGGTCACGGGTACAAGCGGCCGAAATGAGTTTCCTCCGCCGGGTGGTGAGTCTCTCCCTTAGAGATAGGGTGAGAAGCTCTGTCATCCGTGAGGAACTCAGTGTAAAGCCGCTGCTCCTCCACATTGAGAGGAGCCAGATGAGGTGGTTCGGGCATCTGCTCAGGATGCCACCCGAACGCCTCCCTAGGGAGGTGTTTAGGGCAAGTCCGAACGGCAGGAGGCCATGGGGAAGACCTAGGACACATTGGAAAGACAATGTCTTCCGGCTGGCCTAGGAACGCCTCGGGATCCCCCGAGAAGAGCTGGACGAAGTGGCTGTGGAGATGGATGTCTGGGCTCTCTGCTTAGGCTGCTGCCCCCGCAACCTCGGATAAGCGGAAGAAAATGGATGGATTTAGTATGACAGTTATACTGTCATATTGAGTGTGACAGTATACTGTCATAAAACCCAATTTTTGTATTTGCAAACCTGATTCTAGTAAAACTCACATCTATACAATATTACAGGCAATTTTGGACATAATGCATGTTTGGTTTTGGAGTTATGTTTATAAAACTTTAATATATAGTATGACATCTATACTGTTATATTGAGTAAAAAAACTAACTTGTGTCTGTCATAAAACCCAATTTTTGTATTTGCAAACCTTACAAAAACAAATGATTCTAGTAAAACTCACATGGAGTCAATATTACAGGCATTTTTAGACATTTTGCATGTTTGGTTTAAGAATTATGTTGGAATACATTTGTATTGCTTTTTTCACATTATCTCAGCATTTTAAGAACTTCCTGTCATATTGAGTAAAAAAAACTTTCTGTGTTTGCAAGCCTTAAAAAAGCAATGTTTCGAGTTATTTCAGGCATTATTAGCCATTTGTATGTGTAGTTTAGGAGTTATGTTTCAATAACTGTCATATTGAGTGTGACACTGTCATAGTGAGTAAAACCTAACTTGTGTATTTGCAAACCTTACAAAAACAACCGATTGTAGTAAAACTCACATTGATACAATATTACAGGCATGTTTAGACATCTTGCATGTTTGGTTTTGGAGTTATGTTTATATAACCTGCTTTCTGAACCGCCACCTTTGTGGTTTGCGTGTCCCACTGATCCTAGGAGCTATGTTGTCTGGGGGATTCTTTGCCCCCTGGTAGGGTCCCCCAAGAAAAACAGGTCCTAGGTGAGGAATCAGACAAAGAGCAGCTCAAAGACCTTTATGAAAAGTACAAATCGAGGACCTAGATTTTTTTCTTGCCCGGACGCGGGTCACCATGGCTCCCCTGTGGAGCCAGGCCCAGAGGTGGGGCACGATGGCGAGCGACTGGTGCCCATGGGGCCCAGCTCGAAGAGGCAACGTGGGTCCCCCCTGCAATAGGCTCACCACTCATGGGCTGGGTCATAGAGGTCGGGTGCAGTGTGAGCTGGGCGGCAGCCGAAGGCAGGGCACTTGGCAGTCCGATTATCGGCTACATAAGCTCGCTCTTGGGACGTGGAACGTCACCTCGCAGGGATGGAAGGAGCCTGAGCTGGTGCGCGAGGTGGAGAAGTTCCCGGCTAGATAAAGTTGGACTCACTTCGACGCACAGCAAGGGCTCTGGAACCTGTTCTCTCAAGAGGGGTTGGACTCTCTTCCACTCTGGCGTTGCAAGTAATGAGAGGCTGGGTTGGCAATTCTTGTTGCCCCCCGGCTTAAAGCCTGCACATTGGACTTAACCCTCTGTGAAGAGAAGGGCAGAGCTTTCTACCAAGGTTGACAAGGTAGTTAAAAAGCTCCTCGCGGTAAGGCCCCGGGGGTATGAGCTCCGTCCGGAGTTCCTTAAGGCTCTGGATGCTGTGGGGCAGTCTTGGTTGACAAGACTCTGCAACATTGCGTCTACATCGGGGGCGGTCTATTCATGTGTACTGGAGAGGAGGAACCTCGGATCCAGGACGAACAGTGTGGTTTTCGTCCTGGTCGTGGAACGGTAGACCAGCTCTATACTCTCGGCAGGATCCTTGAGTGTGCATGGGAGTTTGCCCAACCAGTCTACATGTGCTTTGTGGACTTGGAGAAGAGATTCGACCGTGGCCACCCCGGGAAGTCCTGTGGGGAGTGCTCAGAGAGTATGGGGTATCGGCATGTCTGATTGTGGCGGGTCGCTCCCTGTATGATCAGTGTCAGAGCTTGGTCCGCATTGCCGGCAGTAAGTCGGACCCCTTTCCAGTGAGGGTTGGACTCCGCCAAGGCTGCCCTTTGTCACCGATTCTGTTCATAACTTTTGTGGACAGAATTTCTAGGCGCAGTCATGGCGTTGAGGGGATCCGGTTTGGTGGCTGCAGGATTAGGTCTCTGCTTTTTGCAGATGATGTGGTCCTTATGGCTTCAACTGGCCAGGATCTTCAGCTCTCATTGGATCGGTTCACAGCCGAGTGTGAAGCGACTGGGATGAGAATCAGCACCTCCAAGTCCGAGGTTCTCGCCCGGGAAAGGGTGGAGTGCCATCTCGAGGTTGGGCAGGAGATCTTGTGGATGAGTTCAAGTACCTGGAGTCTTGTTCATGAGTGAGGGAAGAGTGGATCGTGAGATGCACAGGCTGATCGGTGCGGCGTCTTCAGTAATGAGGACGCTATATCGATTCGTTGTGGTAAGAAGGAGCTGAGCCAGAAGGAAAAGCTCTCAATTTACCGGTCGATTTACGTTCCCATCCTCACCTATGGTCATGAGCTTTGGAGTAAGACCAAAAGGACAAGATCACGGGTACAAGCGGCCAAAATGAGTTTTCTCCGCTGGGTGGCGGGTCTCTCCCTTACTGTAAGAATTTTCACCGTTTGATTACAGTAACCTACTGGCAGCTAATGGTTCCAGTATAAAACTGTTTTTCTACAGCACACATACTGTGATTTATCACTACAGTTTATTACTGTAAAAAGTATCACAGTACTGTGCTGTATCAAATATACGCTTCACAGCATAATACTGTCATCTGTTTAGCGGCATTACACTGTTATTTTAGTGTATCCACTGTAATATCCATTAACTTTTAATTACAGTAAAATAATTGTAAGCACTATAGACTGAGCTTTACGGTATAATGCCTCTAGAAGTTAATGAATTGAACTTTTAAATTTTCAAAATGAAAACCCCTGCAATCTGCTGGCATAAAAATGACTGGAGAAATGGCCTTGCAAGTTAATGCTTTTATTAACCAATTATTTTAAAGTGCATCAAATACATTCAATGTACATTTAGTGCATTCTTCTTATTTTCAGTAAAGCATTTTAACATTTATAACACGTCAACTTAATTTCAAACTGGAGACAAAAAACTGAACACGAGTCCAGTGTTTAGTTGTCGGCTACATAAAGCCCCACTCAAAGTCTGTGAGATGTTTTATAAGGGTGGCTACGTGAGGATTTACAGTTGCTGCCTTTTTCTGAACCAGCTTCCCGCTCTTCTTGGACACCACCTTTCCCTGGCTAGCCTTTGTTCCCCTCTCGGGGTTAACGCCAATGAATCGCCTAAAAAAGAGAGAAAGCATATTAGATATTCTGTTGTGATTGAAGATTACTTGCAGTCGATACAGAACTCCACTCACATTGTTCTTTAGGAATATGCACTGCAATTTTAGGATATATGTGAGCCTACACCATAACCACAGCTGTAGATGAGTGAATGCTCTAAAACCCATTAAGACAAATTCAGAGAGGAAGACAATGCTAAAGCCTCCCCAATCCCTCTCTCTATTTATATTTTCTCTCCATCTACGGGACCGTGTATTTACGCTGATGTTTCCTGCTTTCACCCATTTAACATATCGTTACCTGCTCATTACCTATCTTCTCTGCATCCTGGGGTCACACTGGTGCTTCTTGCCTTTACCCATTCAACATATCTTTACCTGCACATCACCTACCTTCTCTGCATAGTGTGGTCACGCTGGTGCTTTCTACCTTTACCCATTCAACATATCGTTACCTGCACATTACCTACCTTCTCTGTATCCTGGCGTCTAGCTGGTGTTTCCTGCCTTTACCCATTCAACATATCTTTACCTGCACATTACCTACATTCCCTGCATCCTGGGGTTACACTGGTGCTTCTTTCTTTCACCATACAACATATCTTCACCTGCACATACCTACCTTGTCTGCATTGCGTCGACCACACCTGCGCTTTCTTCTTTCACCCATTCAACATACCTTCACCCGCACATTACCTACCTTCTCTGCATAGTGGGGTCACACTGGTGCTTCCTGCCTTTACCCATTCAACATATCTTCACCCGCACATTACCTACCTTCTCTGCATCCTGGGGTCAAACAGGTGCTTCCTTCTTTGACCCAGTCAACATATCTTTACCTGCACATTACCTACCTTCTCTGTATCCTAGCGTCAAACTGGTGCTTCGGTCCCTAATAAGAAGGTCCACAAAGGAACAGAAGAGTCATTGATTTAAGGCACAGAATTGGGGAAATGACAAGTCAAATTCCTGAACAGAGATGAGAAATATAAAATAAAATATCCTAACAGTATTTAACAGTATCAAGAGGATTTACCTTTGAACAAATTCCAATGTCCGAGCACCAAGCAAGAAGGGCAGCAAGCCCTGAGATGAAGCTAGGTTGGACGCCTTTGCAGATGACATCACCTTCCATGCTGATCATCCAACGTTTTATTGTGACTTTGTCACCAGCAACTGGTACAGTCAAGAAATGCAGTTTATGTTCCTAAACAGTATCCAATATGGGTAGCATTTTAAAAGTATTTGGAATGGCCACCTCACTCGCTCTCTCTTTACTCTGTTTACATCTAGTCTCCTAAGGCAGTGGTTCTCAAATGGGGGTATGCGTACTCCTGGGAGTACTTGAAGGTATGCCAAGGGGTACGTGAGATTTTTAAAAAATATTCTAAAAATAGCAACAATTCAAAAACCCTTTATAAACATATTTATTGAATAATACTTCGAAAAAATATGAATGTAAGTTCATAAACTGAACATCTAATCAAGTAGGCTATTCCATTCATTACCATAAAGCCAGAGTTTCCCCCATGCCATGATGGTTTGACCCTACCTGGCGGTGCCACACGGCACCAACTGTCAATCAACTATCCATGTAGAAAACAATGGAGGCGTGGTTAAAGCGTAGCAGTAATGCAGCTGAGACATGTGGACATGTTCCATAAATATTGATGTTAAAGATTTCTTTTTTTGTGAAGAAATGTTGAGAATGAAGTTCATGAATCCAGATGGATCTCTATTACAATCCCCAAAGAGGGCACTTTAAGTTGATTACTTCTATGTGTAAAAATCTTTATTTATAATTGAATCACTTGTTTATTTTTCAACAAGTTTTTAGTTATTTGTAATTCTTTTTTTCCAAATAGTTCAAAAAAGACCACAACAAATGAGCAATATTTTGCACTGTTATACAATTTAATAAATCAGAAACTGATTACATAGTGCTGCATTTTACTTCCTTATCTCTTTTTTTTCAACCAAAAATGCTTTGCTCTGATTAGGGGGTACTTGAATTAAAAACATGTTCACAGGGGTACATCACTGAAAAAAGGTTGAGAACCACTGTCCTAAGGCAGTGGTTCTCAACCTTTTTTCAGTGCTGTGAACATTTTTTTAATGCAAGTAGACCTCCATGTCTTCATAACAGGAATATCCTGAATTCTCAAGTTGCATATCACAATCATCAGTGTTAATAACACAAGAGCTGCTTGGATTTGCTGTTGAGCAAGACAAACTTCGTTCAGTGTAGCCGTAGTGCTTCCTTGACACGTGCGATGTGAAAGTAGACTTAACTGTAAATCTTTTTTCACATTGACTGAAGGGGCACGTAACTGTCCTACCTTCTGTAATATGACTTTTCAAATGCAGGAGAAGGGCCCGTATATCATCGCACTTCGCGCTACATGAGACAATATTACAAGATAAACCTTCTGCGCTATACATATCAGTCCTACTCTTGCCATATTTATGACGACGGCTGTGAGTTTTGAAGGCTGAGAAGTTGGAAAAAACTCTTGTGCATTTAGCGAAAGCACACTTAAACGATGCATTAGGCATACAACTATGACTTCGCATGTGTCTAACATACGCAAATACATTGCTGCAAGTCGTAGCACATATGTTGCAAGTGATCATCTTTTATGATGACTATGACAAAAAAGAAGAAAACTTAGCTAGCTAGCATGCGGCGGTACATGCGCGTGGTCAACGATAGTGTCTGTGATGCTGAGTGTGACGCTATGTCATTTCGGACTTTATAAATATATATATAAAGTAATTCAAACAGAAAATGACACATCAAGGTACAAGTGACTCTTACCTTGTTATCAAAAACACACGATGCAGTAGGATGGATTTAGCAGGGGCGGCCAGGTGAAATGAAGCTCGGTTGGACGAATTGTGGGCGGACCCAAGAAACAAGTCTGAAAAATACTGAATTATACTGCAGGTTTTACAGTAACTTACTGCTGGTCGATATTTTTTGAAAAATGCAACACAATTTACCGTACTTAACTGCATTTAAGAAGAACAGGATAGGTTGATTGGCAACACTAAATTGGCCCTAGTGTGTGAATGTGAGTGTGAATGTTGTCTGTCTATCTGTGTTGGCCCTGCGATGAGGTGGCGACTTGTCCAGGGTGTACCCCGCCTCCCGCCCGATTGTAGCTGAGATAGGCTCCAGCGCCCCCCGCGACTCCGAAGGGAATAAGCGGTAGAAAATGGATGGATGGATGGAGTATATAACTGTAATTTTATTTTTTATTTTTACAGTAATTTTTTACAGTGAAGGTCATGGGTGTCAAACTCTGGCCCGTGGGCCCTTGAGGCAATATCAAATTAACACTAAAGCTGGACCGTGGATTATACATTGCGGCAGTGCTGCAGTAACACCGCTACTTCTAATACTTGCCAACCCTCCCGGGTTTGACTCCAGCACTCCTCCCAAATTTTTTTTTTTTTTTCAGCTAGTTAAACGAGTGCTGGCCCAGTTTCATGTCAGTGCAGCTTCTGCACCCACACACAATTGAATGCAACGCATACTTCATCAACAGCGATACAGGTTACACTGACGGTAGCCAAATAAAAAACTTTAACACTTTTAGGAATATACGCCACACTGTGAATCCACACCAAACAAGAATGACAAACACATTTCGGGAGAACATCCGCACCGTAACACAACATAAACACAACAGAACAAATACCCAGAACCCTTTGTAGCACTAAATCTTCCGGGACGCTACAAGGTGTGTGTGTGTGTGTGGGTGGGGGTGTTTTGGTGGTAGCGGGGGTGTATTTTGTAGCATCCCGAAAGAGTTAGTGCTGCAAAGGGTTCTGGGTATTTGTTCTTTTGTGTTTATGTTGTGTTACGGTGCGGATGTTCTCCCGAAAAGTGTTTTTTATTCTTGTTTGGTGTGGGTTCACAGTGTGGCGTATATTTCTAACAGTGTTAAAGTATTTTATACTGGCACCCTCAGTGTAACCTGTATCGCTGTTGATGAAGTATGCTTTGCATTCATTTGTGTATGCTTGCTGAAACTGCACATATCTTGTGACTGGGTTTGAACGATGTTAGAATTTGGTGTACGAGATATGACTGTTGAACACCTTCGTTCGATAATGAAAGTTGCCTCGGCTCAAAGCCTGAGCCCCGACATTAAAGAACTAGCATCCAAAAAAAGATGCCAGGTATCTGGCTTGGGCACATCAAATTAGATCAGTGTGTTGCAAACTGAGCAGTTTAAAGTCCTGAATGGTAGTTTTATTCATTGTTATTTTATTTTCAATTTTATTAGCCTGTGGAAAAAGTTAATGTTGATATTTACCTCAGAAGGCTGCAAACAGAAAAGAGGCATTCAATATTTATTTAAATTGTATTTGATATGCAATTTATATTTTTTAATTATTATTATTATTATTTGAAACTCGATTTTGCATGTCACTATAAAGTTATATAATCCTTGCTTGTTCAATATTCAAAGCAAAACTTGTTTGGGTCCCTATTAAAAGGTTAATTTGTTCAACCTTGGTTCAGTTTTAAACTTTGGCCCACTCTGTATTTGAGTTTGACACCCCTGGTGAAGGTGAAGCTCTGTCATCCTGGAGGAACTCACAGTAAAGCCGCTGCTCCTCCACATTGAGAGGAGCCAGATGAGGTGGTTCGGGCATCTGCTCAGGATGCCACCCGAACGCCTCCCTAGGGAGGTGTTTAGGGCAAGTCCGACCGGCAGGAGGCCACGGGGAAGACCCAGGACACATTGGGAACACTATGTCTCCCGGCTGGCCTGGGAACGCCTCTGGATCCCCCGAGAAAAGCTGGACGAAGTGGCTGGAGAAAGGGAAGTTTGGAATTATCTGCTTAGGCTGCGGCCCCCGCAACCCGACCATAACCCGACCATAAGCGGAAGAAAATGGATGGATTTAGTATGACAGTTATACTGTCATATTGAGTACAAAAACTAACTAAACCTTACACAATATGTTGTTCCTAGTAAAATTCACAAAGATACATATCTCCAGGCATTATTAGCCATTTTGCATGTGTGGTTTAGGAGTTATGTTTAAATAACTGTCAGATTGAGTTTGACATTATACTGTCATAGTGAGTAAAACCCATATTTTGTATTTGCAAACCTTACAAAAACAACTGATTCTAGTAAAACTCACATTAATACAATATTACAGGCATGTTTAGACATATTGCATGTTTGGTTTTGGAGTTATGTTTATATAACCCCCTTTCTGAGCCGCCACCTCTGTGGTTTGCGTGTACCACTGATCGTAAGACCTATGTTGTCCGAGGACTTCTATGCCCCCTGGTAGGGTCCCTCAAGACAAACAGGTCCTAGGTGAGGGATCAGACAAAGAGCAGCTCAAAGACCTTTATGAAAAGTACAAATCGAGGACCTAGATTTTTTTCTCGCCCAGGCACGGGTCACCGTGGCTCTCCTGTGGAGCCAGGCGCAGAGGTGGGGCACGATGTCTCCATGGGGCCCTGTCGGGCTCAGCTCGAAGAGGCAACGTGGGTCAACCCTCCAATGGGCTCACCACTCATGGGCCCATTGAGGTCATAGAGGTCGGATGCAGTGTGAACTGGGCGGCAGCCGAAGGCAGGGCACTTGGCGGTCCGATTATCGGCTACATAATCTCGCTCTTGGGATGTGGAACGTCACCTCGCTGGGAGGGAAGGAGCCTGAGCTGGTGCGCGAGGTGAAGAAGTTCCGGCTAGATATAGTTGGACTCACTTCGACGCACAGCAAGGGCTCTGGAACCTGTTCTCTCAAGAGGGGCTGGACTCTCTTCCACTCTGGCGTTGCAAGCAATGAGAGGCTGGGGTGGCAATTGTTGTTGCTCAAAGCCTGCACGTTGGACTTTAACCCAGTAGACGAGATAGTAGCTTCCCTCCGCCTTCGGGTTGGGTGACGGGTCCTGACAGTTGTTTGTGTTTACGCACCAAACAGTAGCTCAGAGTACCCACTCTTTTTGGATTCCCTTGAGGGAGTACTGGAGAGTGCTCCCTCTGGTGATTCCTTTGTTCTGTTGGTGGACTTCAATGCTCATGTTGGCAAGGACAGTGAAACCTGGAGAGTCGTGATTGGGAAAAATGGCCACCCGGATCGAACCCAAGTGGTGCTTTGTTATTGGACTTTTGTGCTCGTCACGGATTGTCCATAACAAACACAATGTTCAAACATAAGGGTGTCTATATGTGTACTTGGCACCAGGACACCCTCGGCCGCAGTTCCATGATTGACTTTGTAGTTGTGTCATGGGATTTGCGGCCTCATGTTTTGGACACTCGGGTGAAGAGAGGGGCAGAGCTTTCTACCGATCATCACCTGGTGGTGAGCTGGCACCGATGGTGGGGGAGGATGCAGGACAGACCCGGCAGGCCCAAACGCATTGTGAGGGTCTGTTGGGAACGCCTAGCAGAGTCTCCTGTCAGAGAGAGTTTCAATTTCCACCTCCGGAAGAACTTTGAACATGTCACGAGGGAGGTGCTGGACATTGAGTCTGAGTGGACCATGTTCCGTGCCTCTCTTGTGGAGCCGGCTGATTGGAGCTGTGGCCGCAAGGTGTTTGGTGCCTGTCGTGGCGGTAATCCTAGAACTCACTGGTGGCCACCAGCAGTGAGGGATGCCGTCAAGCTGAAGAAAGAGCCTATCGGGTCCTTTTGGCTCATGGGACTCCAGAGGCAGCGGGCATACGGAAAGGCCAAGCAGTGCCTGGGGAATCCGTGGTGGGCTCTCCTATTTCTGGGGCTTAGGTTGCCTAGGTAGTTAAAAAGCTCCTCGGTGGCAAGGCCCCAGGGGTGGATGAGTTCCGTCCGGAGTTCCTTAAGGCTCTGAAAACTGTGGAGCTGTCTTGGTTGACAAGACTCTGCAACATCGCATGGACATTGGGGGCGGTACCTCTGGATTGGCAGACCGGGGTGGTGGTTCCTCTCTTTAAGAAGGGGAACCGGGGGGTGTGTTCCAACTATTGTGAAACACACTCCTCAGCCTTCCCGGTAAGGTCTATTCATGTGTACTGGAGAGGAAGAAACTCGGATCCAGGACGAACAGTGTGGTTTTCGTCCTGGTCGTGGAACGGTAGACCAGGTCTATACTCTCGGCAGGGTCCTTGAGTGTGAAGCGACTGGGATGAGAATCAGCACCTCCAAGTCCACGTCCATGGTTCTCGCGCAGGAAAGGGTCGAGTGCCATCTCCAGGTTGGGGAGGAGATCTTGCCCCAAGTGGAGGAGTTCAAGTACCTAAGAGTCTTGTTCACGAGTGAGGATAGAGTGGATCGGGAGATCCACAGGCGGATCGGTGCGGCGTCTTCAGTATTGAGGACGCTATATCGATCCGTTGTGGTGAAGAAGGAGCTGAGCCAGAAGGAAAAGCTCTCAATTTACCGTCGATCTACGTTCCCAGCTTTGGGTTATGACCGAAAGGACAAGGTCACGGGTACAAGCGGCCGAAATGCGTTTCCTCTGCCGGGTGGTGGGTCTCTCCCTTAGAGATAGGGTGAGAAGCTCTGTCATCCGGGAGGAACTCAGAGTAAAGCAGCTGCTCTTTCACATTGAGAGGAGCCAATGAGGTGGTCCGGGCATCTGCTCAGGATGCCACTCGAACGCCTCTAGGGAGGTGTTTAGGGCAAGTCCGACCGGCAGGAGGCCACGGGGAAGACCTAGGACACATTGGAAAGAATATGTCTCCCGGCTGGCCTGGGAACGCCTCGGAATACCCCGAGAAGAGCTGGACGAAGTGGCTGGGGAGAGGGAAGTCTGGGATTTTCTGCTCAGGCAACCCGACCTCGGATAAGCGGAAGAAAATGGATGGATTTAGAATGACAGTTATACTGTCAGATTGAGTACAAAAACTAACTAAACCTTACACAATATATTGTTTCTAGTAAAACTCACAAAGATACATATCTCCAGGCATTATTAGCCATTTTGCATGTGTGGTTTAGGAGTTATGTTTAAATAACTGTCAGATTGAGTGTGACAGTATACTGTCATAGTGAGTAAAACCCATATTTTGTATTTGCAAACCTTACAAAAACAACTAAATCTAGTTAAACTCACACAGATACAATATTACAGGCATTTTTAGACATAATGCATGTTTGGTTTTAGAGTTATGTTTATATAACTTTCATATTTATTATGACAGTTATACTGTCTTAATGAATTAAAAAAAAACTAACTTGTGTCTTTGCAACCTTACAAAAGACCATTTTTCTAGTAAAACTAATGTCGTAATAACATGTCTCCAGGCATTATTAGCCATTTTGCATGTGTTGTTTGAGTTATGTTTAAATAACTGTAATTTTGAGTGTGACAGTATACTGTCATTAAACCCAATTTTTGTATTTGCAACCCTGATTCTAGTAAAACTCACATATATACAATATTACAGGCAGTTTTGGACATAATGCATGTTTTGTTTTGGAGTTATGTTTATATAACTTTCATATATAGTATGACAGCTAAACTGTTATATTGAGTAAAAAAAACTAACTTGTGTTTGTCATAAAACCCAATTTTTGTATTTGCAAACCATACAACTGATTCAAATAAAACTCACATGGATTCAATATTACAGGCATTTTCAGACTTTTGCATGTTTGGTTTAGGAATTATGTTGGAATACATGTGTATTGCTTTGTTCGCATTATCTCAGGATTTTTAGAACATTACTGTCATATTGAGTAAAAAAATAATTTTTGTGTTTGCAAGCCTTAAAAAAGCATATGTTTCCAGTAAAACTCCCAAAGATGCATTATTTCAGGCATTATTAGCCATTTTTCAGGTGTGGTTTAGGATTTATGTTTAAATAACTGTCATATTGAGTGTGGCAGTTATACTGTCATATTGAGTTAAAAAAAAACTAACCTGTGTCTTTGCAAACCTTACAAAAGAAAATGTTTCTAGCAACAGTCACAAAGATCATTTTTTTCACGCTACTTGACATGTTTCATGTGTATTTAGGAGTTATAATTAAATAACTTTCATATTGAGTGTTAAAGTAATAATGTCATTATGTGTAAAACCTAATTTTTGTATTTGCAAACCATACAAAAACAATTGATTCTAGTAAAACTTACATAGTTCAATATTACAGGCATTTTCAGACATTTTACATGTTTGGTTTAAAAGTTGTGTTTGATTACATTTTTATTGCTTTTTTCGCATTATCTCAGGATTCTAAGATCATTACTTTCATATTGAGTAAAAAACTACTTTTTGTTTTTGCAAACCTTACAAACTCACATAAATACATTATTACAGGCAGTTTTAGACATGACACATGTTTGGTTTTGGAGTTATGTTTAGATAACTTTCATATTTAGTATGACTGTTATACTGTCATATTGAATTTAAAAAAAAACTAGCTTGTGTCTTTGCAAACTTTACAAAAGATCATTTTTCTAGTAAAACTAACAAAGATACATGTCTCCAGGCATTATTATCCATTTTGCATGGGTTGTTTAGGACTTATGTTTAAATACATTTTTATTGCTTTTTTCGCATTATCTCAGGATTCTAAAATCATTACTTTCATAGTGAGTAAGAAAATACTTTTTGGTTTTGCAAACCTTACAAACTTGCATGAATACATTTTTACAGACATTTTTAGACATGACACGTGTTTGGTTTTGGAGTTATGTTTATACAACTTTTATATTTAGTATGACTGTTATACTGTCATATTGAATTAAAAAAAACTAGCTTGTGTCTTTGCAAACTTTACAAAAGATTATTTTTCTCGTAAAACTAACAAAGATACACGTCTCCAGGCATTATTACCCATTTTGCATGGGTTGTCTAGTAATTAAGTTTAAATACATTTTTATTGCTTTTTTCGCATTATCTCAGGATTCTAAGATCACTACTTTCATATTGAGTAAAAAACTACTTTTTGTTTTTGCAAACCTTACAATCTCACATAAATACATTATTACAGGCATTTTTAGACATGACACATGTTTGGT
Source organism: Entelurus aequoreus (assembly GCF_033978785.1). NCBI lineage: Eukaryota > Metazoa > Chordata > Actinopteri > Syngnathiformes > Syngnathidae > Entelurus > Entelurus aequoreus. The sequence goes on along the minus strand of NW_026907966.1, from coordinate 106,184 downwards.
TTTGAAGTTATGTTTAGATAACTTTCATATTTAGTATGACTGTTATACTGTCATATTGAATAAAATAAAACTAGCTTGTGTCTTTGCAAACTTTACAAATATACTTTTTCTAGTAAAACTAACAAAGATACATGTCTCCAGGCATTATTAGCCATTTTGCATGTGTTTTTTAAGAGTTATGTTTAAATACATTTTTATTGCTTTTTTCGCATTATCTCAGGATTCTAAAATCATTACTTTCATATTGAGTAAAAAACTACTTTTTGTTTTTGCAAACCTTACAAACTCACATACATACATTATTACAGGCAATTTTAGACATGACACACTTTTGGTTTTGGAGTTATGTTTATATAACTTTCATATTTAGTATGACTGTTATACTGTCATATTGAATAAAAAAAACTAGCTTGTGTCTTTTCAAACTTTACAAAAGATCATTTTTCTAGTAAAACTAACAAAGATACATGTTTCCAGGCATTATTACCCATTTTTAGCATGGGTTGTTTAGGAATTATGTTTAAATACATTTTTATTGCTTTTTTCGCATTATCTCAGGATTCTAAGATCATTACTTTCATATTGAGTAAAAAACAAAATTTTGTTTTTGCAAACCTTACAAACTCACATAAATACATTATTACAGGCATTTTTAGACATGACACATGTTTGGTTTTGGAGTTATGTTTATATAACTTTCATATTTAGTATGACTGTTATACTGTCTGAGCTTGTGTCAATGCAAATACCATTTTCCTAGGAAAACTAACAAAGATACATCTTTCCAGACATTATTAGCCATTTTGCTTGTGTTGTTTAGGAGTAATGTTTAAATACATTTTTAATTTTTTGTCGCATTATCTCAGGATTTTAAGAACATTACAGTCATATTGAGTAAAAAAAAACTACTTTTTGTGTTTGCAAGATTTAAAAAAGCATGTGTTTCAAGTAAAAACTGCCAACGATGCATTATTTCAGGCATTATTAGCCACTTTTCATGTGTGGTTTGAGTTATGTTTAAATAACTGTAATATTGAGTGTGACAGTATACTGTCATAGTGAGTAAAACCTAATTTATGTATTTGCAAACCTTACAAAATCATATAAATCTAGTAAAACTCACGTAGATTCAATATTACAGACATTTTTAGACAGTTTGCATGTTTTTTTTAGGAATTATGTTGGAATCATTTTTATTAATTGTTTCGTATAATCTCAGAATTTTAGAACATTACTGTCATATTGAGTAAAAAAAATAATTTTTGTGTTTGCAAGCCTTAAAAAAGCATATGTTTCGAGTAAAACTTACAAGAATGCATTATTTCAGGCATTGTTAGTCATTTTTCATGTGTAGTTTAAGAGTTATGTTTAAATAACTGTCATATTGAGTGTGGCAGTTATACTGTCATATTGAGTAAAAAAAACTAACCTGTGTCTTTGCAAACCTTACAAAAGAAAATGTTTCTAGTAACACTCACAAAGATACATTTTTTCACGCATTATTAGACATGTTTCATGTGTGGTTAGGAGTTATAAATAAATAATTGTCATATTGAGTGTTACAGTTATAATGTCATTATGTGTAAAACCTATTTTTTGTATTTGCAAACCTTACAAAAACAATTGATTCTAGTAAAACTTACATAGATTCAATATTACAGGCATTTTTAGACATTTTACATGCTTGGTTTAAAATTTGTGTTTGAATACATTTTTATTGCTTTTTTTGCATTATCTCAGGATTCTAAGAACATATTGAGTAAAAAACTACTTTTTGTTTTTGCAAACCTTACAAACTCACATAAAAACATTACTACAGGCATTTTTAGACATGACACATGTTTGGTTTTGGAGTTATGTTTATATATCTTTCATATTTAGTATGACTGTTATGCTGTCATATTGAATTAAAAAACTAGCTTGTGTCTTTGATATCTTTACAAAAGATCATTTTTTTAAACTAACAACGTTACATGTCTCCCTTGGCATTATTAGCCATTTTGCATGTGTTGTTTAGGAGTTAGGTTTAAAAACATTTGTATTGCTTTTTTTCCCATTATCTCAGGGTTCTAAGAACATTACAGTCATATTGAGTAAAAAACTACTTTTTGTGATTGCAAAATGTAAAACTCAGTAAAAATCCCAAGGATTCATTATTTCAGGCATTATTAGCCATTTTATGTGTAGTTTATGAGTTATGTTTAAATAACTGTCATATTGAGTGTGATTTTGTCATTGTGAGTAAAACCTAATTTTTGTATTTGCAAACCTTACAAAAACAACTGATTCTAGTAAAACTCACATTGATACAATATTACAGGCATTTTTAGAAAATATTGCATGTTTGGTTTTGGAGTTATATTTATATAACCTGCTATCTGAGCCGCCACCTTTGTGGTTTGCGTGTCCTACTGATCCAGGAAAATGTTGTCCGGGGGCTTCTATGCCCTCTGGTAGGGTCCTCCAAGACAAACAGGTGAGGGATCAGACAAAGAGCAGCTCAAAGACCTTTATTAAAAGTACAATTGAGGACCTAGATGTTTTCTCGCCCTGACGCAGGTCACCGTGGCTCCCCTGTGGAGCCAGGCCCAGAGGTGGGGCACGATGGCGATTGACGGGCCTGTCCCCATGGGGCCCAGCCTTGCTCAGCTCGAAGAGGCAATGTGGATCCCCCCTCCAGGGCTCACCACTCATGGGCTTGGTTCATAGAGGGTGCAGTGTGAGCTGGGCGGCAGCCGAAGGCAGGGCACTTGGTGGTCCGATTATCGGCTACATATGCTCGCTCTTGGGACATGGAACATCACCTCGCTGGGAGTGAAGGAGCCTGAGCTGGTGCATGAGGTGGAGACGTTCCCGGCTAGATATAGTTGGACTCACAGCAAGGGCTCTGGAACCTGTTCACTCAAGAGGGGCTGGACTGAGCTGAACTTTCATTACTTGCAACGCCAGAGTGGAAGAGATTCCACACTGGCGTTGCAACTAATGAGAGGCTGGGGTGGCAATTCTTGTTGCCCCCCGGCTCAAAGCCTATACGTTGGACTTCAACCCAATAGACGAGATAGTAGCTTCCCTCAGCCTTCGGGTTGGGTGACGGGTCCTGACTGTTGTTTGTGTTTACACACCAAACAGCAGCTCAGAGTACCCACTCTTTTTAGATTCCCTTGAGGGAGTACTGGAGAGTGCTCCCTCGGGTGATTCCCTTGTTCTGCTGGTGGACTTCAACGCTCATGTGGGCAACGACAGTGAAACCTGGAGAGTCGTGATTGGGAAAAATGGCCACCCGGATCTGAACCCAAGTGGTGCTTTGTTATTGGACTTTTGTGCTTGTCACGGATTGTCCATAACAAACACAATGTTCAAACATAAGGGTGTCCATATGTGCACTTGGCACAAGGACACCCTCGGCCACATGATTGACTTTGTAGTTGTGTCATGGGATTTGCGGCCTCATGTTTTGGACACTCTGTGAAGAGAGGGGCAGAGCTTTCTACCAACCACCACCTGGTGGTGAGCTGGCTCCGATGGTAGGGGAGGATGCCGGTCAGACCTGGCAGGCCCAAACGCATTGTAAGGGTCTGCTGGGAATGCCTAGCAGAGTCTCCTGAAGAACTTTGAACATGTCCGGAAGAACTTTCAACATGTCCCAGTGCCTGGGAAGTCTGTGGTGGGCTCTCCTATTTCTGGGGCTGAGGTTGACAAGGTAGTTAAAAAGCTCCTCGGTGGCAAGGCCCCGGGGGTATGAGCTCCGTCCGGAGTTCCTTAAGGCTCTGGATGCTGTGGGGCAGTATTGGTTTACAAGACTCTGCAACATTGCGTCTACATCGGGGGCGGTACCTCTGGATTGGCAGACCGGGGTGGTTGTTCCCCGGTCTGCCAATCCGGTCTGCTATGAGTCCTAACTGCTTTGGTACACCTGCCGATGACAGCCTTCAGTATTTTCTGGCTGTCATCAGCCACAAAATACTACATTACTCTGGCGTTGCAAGTAATAAGAGGCTGGGTTGTCAGAAGGGGTACCGGAGGGTGTGTTCCAACTATCGTAGATCACACTCCTCAGCATTCCCGGTAAGGTCTATTCATGCGTACTGGAGAGGAGGAACCTCGGATCCAGGACAAACAGTGTGGTTTTTCCTGGTCGTGGAATGGTAGACCAGCTTTAAACTCTCGGCAGGGTCCTTGAGTGTGCATGGGAGTTTGCCCAACCATTCTACATAAGTTTTGTGGACTTGGAGAAGACATTCGACCTTGGCCCCCGGTAAATCCTGTGGGTAGTGCTCAGAGAGTATGGAGTATCGGCATGTCTGATTGTGGCGGGTGTCTCCCTGTATGATCAGTGTCAGAGCTTGGTCCGCATTGCCGGCAGTATGTCGGACCCCTTTCCAGTGAGGGTTGGACTCCGCCAAGGCTGCCCTTTGTCACCGATTCTGTTCATAACTTTAATGGACAGAATATCTAGGCGCAGCCATGGCTTTGACTGTGCCTGGTTTGGTGGCTGCAGGATTAGGTCTCTGCTTTTTGCAGATGATGTGGTCCTGATGGCTTCAACTGGCCAGGATCTTCAGCTTTCATTGGATCGGTTCGCAGTGAAGCGACTGGGATGAGAATCAGCACCTCGAACTCCCAGTCCATTGTTCTCGCCCGGGAAAGGGTGGAGTGCCAGCTCCAGGTTGGGAAAGAGATCTTGCCCCAAGTGAAGGCGTTCAAGTACCTAGGTGTCTTGTTCACGAGTGAGGATAGAGTGGATCGTGAGATATACAGGCGGATCGGTGCGGCGTCTTCAGTAATGAGGACGCTACATCGACCCGTTGTGGTGAAGAAGGAGCTGAGCCAGAAGGAAAAGCTTTCAATTTACCGGTCGATCAACGTTCCCATCCTCACCTATGGTCATGAGCTTTGGGTTATGACCAAAAGGACAAGGTCACGGGTACAAGCGGCCGAAATGAGTTTCCTCCGCCGGGTGGTGGGTCTCTCCCTTAGAGATAGGGTGAAAATCTCTGTCATCCGTGAGGAACTCAGTGTAAAGCCACTGCTCCTCCACATTGAGAGGAGCCAGATGAGGTGGTTCGGGCATCTGCTCAGGATGCCACATTGATACAATATTACAGGCATGTTTAGACATCTTGCATGTTTGGTTTTGGAGTTATGTTTATATAACCTGCTTTCTGAACCGCCACCTTGTGGTTTGCGTGTCCCACAGATCCTAGGAGCTATGTTGTCCAGGGGCTTCTTTGCCCCCTGGTAGGGTCCCCCAAGAAAAACAGGTCCTAGGTGAGGAATCAGACAAAGAGCAGAACAAAGACCTTTATGAAAAGTACAAATCGAGGACCTAGATTTTTTTCTTGCCCGGACGCGGGTCACCATGGCTCCCCTGTGGAGCCAGGCCCAGAGGTGGGGCACGATGGCGAGCGACTAGTGCCCATGGGGCCCAGCTCGAAGAGGCAACGTGGGTCCCCCCTGCAATAGGCTCACCACTCATGGGCTGGGTCATAGAGGTCGGGTGCAGTGTGAGCTGGGCGGCAGCCGAAGGCAGGGCACTTGGCAGTCCGATTATCGGCTACATAAGCTCGCTCTTGGGACGTGGAACGTCACCTCGCAGGGATGGAAGGAGCCTGAGCTGGTGCGCGAGGTGGAGAAGTTCCCGGCTAGATAAAGTTGGACTCACTTCGACGCACAGCAAGGGCTCTGGAACCTGTTCTCTCAAGAGGGGTTGGACTCTCTCCCACTCTGGCGTTGCAAGTAATTTGAGGCTGGGTTGTCAATTCTTGTTGCCCCCGGCTCAAAGCCTGCACATTGGACTTAACCCAGTAGACGAGATGGTAGCTTCCCTCCGCTTTCTGGTTGGGTGACGGGTCCTGACTGTTGGTGTTTACGCACCAAACAGCAGCTCAGGGTACCCACGCTTTTTGGATTCCCTTGAGAGTGCTCCCTCGGGTGATTCCCTTGTTCTGCTGGGGGTCTTCAACGCTCATGTTGGCAACGACAGTGAAACCTGGAGAGTCGTGATTGGGAAAAATGGCCATCCGGATCTGAACCCAAGTGGTGCTTTGTTATTGGACTTTTGTGCTCGTCACGGATTGTCCATTTCAAACACAATGTTCAAACATAAGGGTGTCCATATGTGCACTTGGCACCAGGACACCATCGGCCGCTGTTCCATGATTGACTTTGTAGTTGTGTCATGGGATTTGCGGCCTCATGTTTTGGACACTCGGGTGAAGAGAGGGGCGAGCTTTCTACCGATCACCGCCTGGTGAGCTGGCTCCGATGGTGGGGAAGGATGCCGGACAGACCTGGCAGGCCCAAACGCATTGTGAGAGTCTTTTGGGAACGCCTAGCAGAGTCTCCTGTCAGAGAGAGTTTCTTTTTCCACCTCCGGAAGAACTTTGAACATGTCACAAAGGAGGTGCTGGACATTGAGTCGGAATGGATCATGTTCCGTGCCTCTCTTGTCGAGCCAGCTGATTGGAGCTGTGGCCGCAAGGTGTTTGGTGCCTGTCGTTGGGGTAATCCTAGAACCCGCTGGTGTCCACCAGCAGTGCGGGATGCCGTCAAGCTGAAGAAAGAGCTTATCTGGTCCTTTTGGCTCATGGGACTCCAGAGGCAGCGGGCATACCGACAGGCCAAGCGAAACCTCCTCAATCCCACCAACACGTCTTCCTATGTGGAAGCGTTGTCTGGGGAATCTGTGGTGAGCTGAAGATCCTGGCCAGTTGAAGCCATAAGGACCACATCATCTGCAAAAAGCAGAGACCTAATCCTGCAGCCACCAAACCGGATCCCCTCAACGCCATGACTGCGCCTAGAAATTCTGTCCATAAAAGTTATGAACAGAATCTGTGACAAAGGGCAGCCTTGGCGGAGTCCAACCCTCACTGGAAAGGGGTCCGACTTACTGCCGGCAATGCGGACCAAGCTCTGACACTGATCATACAGGGAGCGACCCGCCACAATCAGACATGCCGATACCCCATACTCTCTGAGCACTCCCCACAGGACTTCCCGGGGTGGCCACGGTCGAATGTCTTCTCCAAGTCCACAAAGCACATGTAGACTGGTTGGGCAAACTCCCATGCACTCTCAAGGACCCTGCCGAGAGTATAGAGCTGGTCTACCGTTCCACGACCAGGACGGAAACCACACTGTTCGTCCTGGATCCGAGGTTCCTCCTCTCCAGTACACATGAATAGACCTTACCGAGAAGGCTGAGGAGTGTGATCTACGATAGTTGAAACACACCCTCCGGTTCCCCTTCTTAAAGAGAAGAACCACCACCCCGGTCTGCCAATCCAGAGGTACCGCCCCAGATGTCCACGCGATGCCCCACAGCATCCAGAGCCTTAAGGAACTCCGGACGGAGCTCATCTACCCCCGGGGCCTTGCCACCGAGGAGGTTTTTAACTACCTTGGCAACCTCAGCCCCAGAAATAGGAGAGCCCACCACAAATTCACCAGACACTGTTTCCTCATAGGAAGACGTGTTGGTGGGATTGAGGAGGTTTCGCTTGGCCTGTCGGTATGCCCGCTGCCTCTGGAGTCCCATGAGCCAAAAGGACCAGATAAGCTCTTTCTTCAGCTTGACGGCATCCCGTACTGCTGGTGGCCACCACCGGGTTCTAGGATTACCGCCACGACAGGCACCAAACACCTTGCGGCCAGAGCTCCAATCAGCTGGCTCTACAAGAGAGGCACGGAACATGATCCATTCCGACTCAATGTCCAGCACCTCCTTTGTGACATGTTCAAAGTTCTTCCGGAGGTGGAAAAAGAAACTCTCTCTGACAGGAGACTCTGCTAGGCGTTCCCAAAAGACTCTCACAATGCGTTTGGGCCTGCCAGGTCTGACCGGCATCCTTCCCCACCATCGGAGCCAGCTCACCAGGTGGTGATCGGTAGAAAGCTCGCCCCTCTCTTCACCCGAGTGTCCAAAACATGAGGCCGCAAATCCCATGACACAACTACAAAGTCAATCATGGAACTGCGGCCGAGGGTGTCCTGGTGCCAAGTGCACATATGGACACCCTTATGTTTGAACATTGTGTTTGTTATGGACAATCCATGAAGAGCACAAAAGTCCAATAACAAAGCACCACTTGGGTTCAGATCCGGGTGGCCATTTTTCCCAATCACGACTCTCCAGGTTTCACTGTCGTTGCCAACATGAGCGTTGAAGACCCCCAGCAGAACAAGGGAATCACCCGAGGGAGCACTCTCAAGGGAATCCAAAAAGAGTGGGTACTCTGAGCTGCTGTTTGGTGCGTAAACACCAACAGTCAGGACCCGTCACCCAACCAGAAAGCGGAGGGAAGCTACCATCTCGTCTACTGGGTTAAGTCCAATGTGCAGGCTTTGAGCCGGGGGGCAACAAGAATTGCCAACCCAGCCTCTCATTACTTGCAACGCCAGAGTGGAAGAGAGTCCAACCCCTCTTGAGAGAACAGGTTCCAGAGCCCTTGCTGTGCGTCGAAGTGAGTCCAACTTTATCTAGCCGGAACTTCTCCACCTCGCGCACCAGCTCAGGCTCCTTCCATCCCTGCGAGGTGACGTTCCACATCCCAAGAGCGAGCTTATGTAGCCGATAATCGGACTGCCAAGTGCCCTGCCTTCGGCTGCCGCCCAGCTCACACTACACCCGACCTCTATGACCCAGCCCATGAGTGGTGAGCCTATTGCAGGGGGGACCCACGTTGCCTCTTCGAGCCGGGCCCCATGGGCACCAGTCGCTCGCCATCATGCCCCACCTCTGGGCCTGGCTCCACAGGGGAGCCATGGTGACCCGCGTCCGGGCAAGAAAAAAATCTAGGTCCTCGATTTGTACTTTTCATAAAGGTCTTTGAGCTGCTCTTTGTCTGATTCCTCACCTAGGACCTGTTTTTCTTGGGGGACCCTACCAGGGGGAAAAGAAGCCCCTGGACAACATAGCTCCTAGGATCAGTGGGACACGCAAACCACAAAGGTGGCGGTTCAGAAATGAGGTTATATAAACATAACTCCAAAACCAAACATGCAAGATGTCTAAACATGCCTGTAATATTGTATCAATGTGAGTTTTACTACAATCGGTTGTTTTTGTAAGGTTTGCAAATACAAAAGTTAGGTTTTACTCACTATGACAGTGTCACACTCAATATGACAGTTATTGAAACATAACTCCTAAACTACACATAAAAATGGCTAATAATGCCTGAAATAACTCGAAACATTGCTTTTTTAAGGCTTGCAAACACAGAAAGTTTTTTTTACTCAATATGACAGGAAGTTCTTAAAATGCTGAGATAATGTGAAAAAAGCAATACAAATGTATTCCAACATAATTCTTAAACCAAACATGCAAAATGTCTAAAAATACCTGTAATATTGACTCCATGTGAGTTTTACTAGAATCATTTGTTTTTGTAAGGTTTGCAAATACAAAAATTGGGTTTTATGACAGACACAAGTTAGTTTTTTTACTCAATATAACAGTATAGATGTCATACTATATATTAAAGTTTTATAAACATAACTCCAAAACCAAACATGCATTATGTCCAAAATTGCCTGTAATATTGTATAGATGTGAGTTTTACTAGAATCAGGTTTGCAAATTCAAAAATTGGGTTTTATGACAGTATACTGTCACACTCAATATGACAGTATAACTGTCATACTAAATCCATCCATTTTCTTCCGCTTATCCGAGGTCGGGTTGCGGGGGCAGCAGCCTAAGCAGAGAGCCCAGACTTCCATCTCCACAGCCACTTCGTCCAGCTCTTCTCGGGGGATCCCGAGGCGTTCCCAGGCCAGCCGGGAGACATTGTCTTTCCAATGTGTCCTAGGTCTTCCCCATGGCCTCCTGCCGTTCGGACTTGCCCTAAACACCTCCCTAGGGAGGCGTTCGGGTGGCATCCTGAGCAGATGCCCGAACCACCTCATCTGGCTCCTCTCAATGTGGAGGAGCAGCGGCTTTACACTGAGTTCCTCACGGATGACAGAGCTTCTCACCCTATCTCTAAGGGAGAGACCCACCACCCGGCGGAGGAAACTCATTTCGGCCGCTTGTACCCGTGACCTTGTCCTTTCGGTCATAACCCAAAGCTCATGACCATAGGTGAGGATGGGAACGTTGATCGACCGGTAAATTGAAAGCTTTTCCTTCTGGCTCAGCTCCTTCTTCACCACAACGGATCGATATAGCGTCCTCATTACTGAAGACGCCGCACCGATCCGCCTGTAGATCTCACGATCCACTCTATCCTCACTTGTTAACAAGACTCCTAGGTACTTGAACGCCTTCACTTGGGGCAAGATCTCTTTCCCAACCTGGAGATGGCACTCCACCCTTTCCCAGGCGAGAACAATGGACTCGGACTTGGAGGTGCTGATTCTCATCCCAGTCGCTTCACTGCGAACCGATCCAATGAACGCTGAAGATCCTGGCCAGTTGAAACCATCAGGACCACATCATCTGCAAAAAGCAGAGACCTAATCCTGCAGCCACCAAACCAGGCGCAGTCAAAGCCTTGACTTATGTAGACTGGTTGGCGTAGTCCAACCCTCACTGGAAAGGGGTCCGACATACTGCCGGCAATGCGGACCAAGCTCTGACACTGATCATACAGGAGACACCCGCCACAATCAGACATGCCGATACTCCATACTCTCTGAGCACTACCCACAAGACTTACCGGGGGCCAAGATCGAATGTCTTCTCCAAGTCCACAAAACTTATGTAGACTGGTTGGGCAAACTCCCATGCACATTCAAGGACCCTGCCGAGAGTATAGAGCTGGTCTACCGTTCCACGACCAGGACGAATATCACACTGTTTGTCCTGGATCCGAGGTTCCTCCTCTCCAGTACGCATGAATAGACCTTACCGGGAAGGCTGAGGAGTGTGATCTAGGATAGTTGGAACACACCCTCCGGTTCCCCTTCTTAAAGAGAGGAACAACCACCCCGGTCTGCCAATCCAGAGGTACCGCCCCCGATGTAGACGCAATGTTGCAGAGTCTTGTCAACCAAGACTGCCCCACAGCATCCAGAGCCTTAAGGAACTCCGGACGGAGCTCATACCCCCGGGGCCTTACCACGAGGAGCTTTTTAATTACCTTGTCAACCTCAGCCCCAGAAATAGAAAAGCCCACCACAGACATCCCAGGCACTGTTTCCTCATAGGACGACGTGTTGATGGGATTGAGGAGGTCTCGCTTGGCCTGTCGGTATGCCCACTGCCTCTGGAGTCCCATGAGCCAAAAGGACCCGATGGCTCTTTCTTCAGCTTGACAGCATCCCTCACTGCTGGTGGTTTACCGCCACGACAGGCACCAAACACCTTGTGGCCACAGCTTCAATCAGCTGGCTCAACAAGAGAGGAACGGAACATGGTCCACTCGGACTCAATGTCCAGCACCTCCCTCGTGACATGATCAAAGTTCTTCCGGACATGTTCAAAGTTCTTCAGGAGACTCTTGCTAGGCGTTCCCAGCAGACCCAATGCGTTTGGGCCTGCCAGGCCTACAGGCATCCTCCCTACCATCGGAGCCAGCTCACCACCAGGTGGTGGTTGGTAGAAAGCTCTGCCCTTCTCTTCACAGAGTGTCCAAAACATGAGGCCGCAAATCCCATGACACAACTACAAAGTCAATCATGCGGCCGAGGGTGTCCTTGTGCCAAGTGCACATATGGACACCCTTATGTTTGAACATTGTGTTTGTTATGGACAATCCTTGACAAGCACAAAAGTCCAATAACAAAGCACCACTTGGGTTCAGATCCGGGTGGCCATTTTTCCCAATCACGACTCTCCAGGTTTCACTGTCGTTGCCAACATGAGCGTTGAAGTCCACCAGCAGAACAAGGGAATCACTCGCGGGAGCACTCTCCAGTACTCCCTGAAGGGAATCCAAAAAGAGTGGGTTCTCTGAGCTGCTGTTTGGTGTGTAAACAAACAACAGTCAGGATCCATCACCCAACCCGAAGGCTGAGGGAAGCTACCATCTCGTCTATTGGGTTAAAGTCCAACGTGCAGGCTTTGGGCCGGGGGGCAACAAGAATTGCCACCCCAGCCTCTCATTAGTTGCAACGCCAGTGTGGAATCTCTTCCACTCTGGCATTGCAAGTAATGAAAGTTCAGCTCAGTCCAGCCCCTCTTGAGAGAACAGGTTCCAGAGCCCTTGCTGTGAGTCCAACTATATCTAGCCGGGAACGTCTCCACCTCATGCACCAGCTCAGGCTCCTTCCCTCCCAGCGAGGTGATGTTCCATGTCCCAAGAGCGAGCTTATGTAGCCGATAATCGGACCACCAAGTGCCCTGCCTTCGGCTTCCGCCCAGCTCTTACTGCACCCTCTATGACCCAAGCCCATGAGTGGTGAGCCCTGGAAGGGGGATCCACGTTGCCTCTTCGAGCTGAGCACGGCTGGGCCCCATGGGGACAGGCCCGTAAATCGCCATCGTGCCCCACCTCTGGGCCTGGCTCCACAGGTGACCTGCATCCGGGCGAGAAAACATCTAGGTCCTCAATTGTACTTTTAATAAAGGTCTTTGAGCTGCTCTTTGTCTGATCCCTCACCTAGGACCTGTTTGTCTTGGGGGACCCTACCAGGGGTTATAGAAGCCCCCGGACAACATTTTCCTGGATCAGTAGGACACACAAACCACAAAGGTGGCGGCTCAGAAAGCAGGTTATATAAATATAACTCCAAAACCAAACATGCAATATGTCTAAACATGCCTGTAATGTTGTATTAATGTGAGTTTTACTAGAATCGGTTGTTTTTGTAAGGTTTTCAAATACAAAAATTAGGTTTTACTCACAATGACAAAATCACACTCAATATGACAGTTATTTAAATATAACTCATGAACTACACATAAAAATGGCTAATAATGCCTGAAATAATGAATCCTTGGGAGTTTTACTGAGTTTTACATTTTGCAAACACAAAAAGTAGTTTTTTACTCAATATGACTGTAATGTTCTTAGAACCCTGAGATAATGGGAAAAAAGCAATAAAAATGTATTTAAACCTAACTCTTAAACAACACATGCAAAATGGCTAATAGTGCCTAGGGAGACATGTAAGGTTGTTAGTTTAAAAAAATTATCTTTTGTAAAGATATCAAAGACACAAGCTAGTTTTTTTTAATTCAATAAGACAATATTGAATAAAAAGTCATACTAAATATGAAAGTTACATAAACATAACTCCAAAACCAAACATGTGTCATGTCTAAAAATGCCTGTAATAATGTATTTATGTGAGTTTGTAAGGTTTTCAAAAACAAAAAGTAGTTTTTTACTCAATATGAAAGTAATGTTCTAAGAATCCTGAGATAATGCAAAAAAAGCAATAAAAATGTATTCAAACACAAATTTTAAACCAAACATGTAAAATGTCTAAAAATGCCTGTAATATTTAATCTATGTAAGTTTTACTAGAATCAATTGTTTTTGTAAGGTTTGCAAATACAAAAATTAGGTTTTACACATAATGACATTATAACTGTAACACTCAATATGACCATTATTTATTTATAACTCCTAACCACACATGAAACATGTCTAATAATGCGTGAAAAAATGTATCTTTGTGAGTGTTACTAGAAACATTTTCTTTTGTAAGGTTTGCAAAGATACAGGTTAGTTTTTTTTTACTCAATATGACAGTATAACTGCCACACTCAATATGACAGTTATTTAAACATAACTCTTAAACTACACATGAAAAATGACTAACAATGCCTGAAATAATGCATTCTTGTAAGTTTTAATCGAAACATATGCTTTTTTAAGGCTTGCAAACACAACAATTATTTTTTTACTCAATATGACAGTAATGTTCTAAAATTCTGAGATAATACGAAAAAATTAATAAAAATGATTCCAACATAATTCCTAAACCAAACATGCAAAATGTCTAAAAATGTCGTAGTATTGAATCCATGTGAGTTTTACTAGTTTTAGTTGATTTTGTAAGGTTTGCAAATACATAAATTAGGTTTTACTCACAATGACAGTATACTGTCACACTCAATATGACAGTTATTTAAACACGAAAAATGGCTAATAATGCCTGAAATAATGCATCGTTGGCAGTTTTACTCGAAACACATGCTTTTTTTAAATCTTGCAAACACAAAAAGTATTTTTTTTACTCAATAAGACTGTAATGTTGTTAAAATCCTGAGATAATGCGAAAAAAGTAATACAAATGTATTTAAACATTACTCCTAAACAACACATGCAAAATTGCTAATAATGCCTGGAAACATGTATCTTTGTTAGTTTTACTAGAAAGATGGTATTTTGTAAAGTTTGCAAAAGCAAAAAGTAGTTTTTTACTCAATATGAAAGTAATGATCTTAGAATCCTGAGATAATGCGAAAAAAGCAATAAGAATGTATTTAAACATAAAATCCTAAACAACACATGCAAAATGGCTAATAATGCCTGGAGACATGTATCTTTGTTAGGTTTACTAGAAAAATGATCTTTTGTAAAGTTTGCAAAGACACTAGCTAGTTATTTTAAATTCAATATGACAGTATAACAGTCATACTAAATATGAAAGTTATCAAAACATAACTCCAAAACCAAACATGTGTCATGTCTAAAAATGCCTGTAATGTATTTATGTGAGTTTGTAAGGTTTGCAAAAACAAAAAGTAGTTTTTTTACTAAATATGAAAGTAATGATCTTAGAATCCTGAGATAATGCGAAAAAAGCAATAAAAATGTATTTAAACATAATTCCTAAACAACCCATGCAAAATGGGTAATAATGCCTGGAGACATGTATCTTTGTTAGTTTTACTAGAAAAATGATCTTTTGTAAAGTTTGCAAAGACACAAGCTAGTTTTTTTTAATTCAATATGACAGTATAACAGTCATACTAAATATGAAAGTTATCTAAACATAACTCCAAAACCAAACACGTGTCATGTCTAAAAATGTCTGTAAAAATGTATTAATGCAAGTTTGTAAGGTATGCAAAAACAAAAAGTACTTTTTTACTCACTATGAAAGTAATGCTTTTAGAATCCTGAGATAATGCGAAAAAAGCAATAAAAATGTATTTAAACATAATTCCTAAACAACCCATGCAAAATGGGTAATAATGCCTGGAGACATGTATTTGTTAGTTTTACTAGAAAAATGATCTTTTGTAAAGTTTGCAAAGACACAAGCTAGTTTTTTTTTAATTCAATATGACAGTATAACAGTCATACTAAATATGAAAGTTATCTAAACATAACTCCAAAACCAAACATGTGTCATGTCTAAAACTGCCTGTAATAATGTATTTATGTGAGTTTGTAAGGTTTGCAAAAACAAAAAGTAGTTTTTACTCAATATGAAAGTAATGATCCTATTAGAATCCTGAGATAATGCGAAAAAAGCAATAAAAATGTAATCAAACACAACTTTTAAACCAAACATGTAAAATGTCTGAAAATGCCTGTAATATTGAACTATGTAAGTTTTACTAGAATCAATTGTTTTTGTATGGTTTGCAAATACAAAAATTAGGTTTTACACATAATGACATTATTAATTTAACACTCAATATGAAAGTTATTCAATTATAACTCCTAAATACACATGAAACATGTCAAATAGCGTGAAAAAAATTATCTTTGTGAGTGTTGCTAGAAACATTTTCTTTTGTAAGGTTTGCAAAGACACAAGTTAGTTTTTTTTAACTCAATATGACAGTATAACGCCACACTCAATATGACAGTTATTTAAACATAACTCCTAAACCACACCTGAAAAATGGCTAATAATGCCTGAAATAAGGCATCTTTGGGAGTTTTACTGGAAACATATGCTTTTTTAAGGCTTGCAAACACAAAAATTATTTTTTTACTCAATATGACAGTAATGTTCTAAAAATCCTGAGATAATGCGAACAAAGCAATACACATGTATTCCAACATAATTCCTAAACCAAACATGCAAAAGTCTGAAAATGCCTGTAATATTGAATCCATGTGAGTTTTATTTGAATCAGTTGTATGGTTTGCAAATACAAAAATTGGGTTTTATGACAAACACAAGTTAGTTTTTTTTACTCAATATAACAGTTTAGCTGTCATACTATATATGAAAGTTATATAAACATAACTCCAAAACCAAACATGCATTATGTCCAAAACTGCCTGTAATATTGTATATATGTGAGTTTTACTAGAATCAGGGTTGCAAATACAAAAATTGGGTTTTATGACAGTATAATGTCACACTCAATATGACAGTTATTTAAACATAACTCAAACAACACATGCAAAATGGCTAATAATGCCTGGAGACATGTTATTACGACATTAGTTTTACTAGAAAAATGGTCTTTTGTAAGGTTTGCAAAGACACAAGTTAGTTTTTTTTTTATTCAATATGACAGTATAACTGTCATAATAAATATGAAAGCTATATAAACATAACTCTAAAACCAAACATGCATTATGTCTAAAAATGCCTGTAATATTGTATCTGTGTGAGTTTAACTAGATGTAGTTGTTTTTGTAAGGTTTGCAAATACAACATATGGGTTTTACTCACTATGACAGTATACTGTCACACTCAATCTGACAGTTATTTAAACATAACTCCTAAACCACACATGCAAAATGGCTAATAATGCCTGGAGATATGTATCTTTGTGAGTTTTACTAGAAACAATATATTGTGTAAGGTTTAGTTAGTTTTTGTACTCAATTTGACAGTATAACTGTCATTCTAAATCCATCCATTTTCTTCCGCTTATCCGAGGTCGGGTTGCCTGAGCAGAAAATCCCAGACTTCCCTCTCCCCAGCCACTTCGTCCAGCTCTTCTCGGGGTATTCCGAGGCGTTCCCAGGCCAGCCGGGAGACATAGTCTTTCCAATGTGTCCTAGGTCTTCCCCGTGGCCTCCTGCCGGTCGGACTTGCCCTAAACACCTCCCTAGAGGCGTTCGGGTGGCATCCTGAGCAGATGCCCGAACCACCTCATTGGCTCCTCTCAATGCGGAGGAGCAGCTGCTTTACTCTGAGTTCCTCCCGGATGACAGAGCTTCTCACCCTATCTCTAAGGGAGAGACCCACCACCCGGCAGAGGAAACGCATTTCGGCCGCTTGTACCCGTGACCTTGTCCTTTCGGTCATAACCCAAAGCTGGGAACGTAGATCGACGGTAAATTGAGAGCTTTTCCTTCTGGCTCAGCTCCTTCTTCACCACAACGGATCGATATAGCGTCCTCAATACTGAAAACGCCGCACCAATCCGCCTGTGGATCTCCCGATCCACTCTATCTTCACTCGTGAACAAGACTCCTAGGTACTTGAACTCCTCCACTTGGGGCAAGATCTCCTCCCCAACCTGTAGATGGCACTCGACCCTTTCCTGCGCGAGAACCATGGACTTGGACTTGGAGGTGCTGATTCTCATCCCAGTCGCTTCACACTCAAGGACCTTGCCGAGAGTATAGACCTGGTCTACCGTTCCACGACCAGGACGAAAACCACACTGTTCGTCCTGGATCCGAGTTTCCTCCTCTCCAGTACACATGAATAGACCTTACTGGGAAGGCTGAGGAGTGTGTTTCACGATAGTTGGAACACACCCTCCGGTTCCCCTTCTTAAAGAGAGGAACCACCACCCCGGTCTGCCAATCCAGAGGTACCGCCCCCAATGTCCACGTGATATTGCAGAGTCTTGTCAACCAAGACAGCCCCACAGTATCCAGAGCCTTAAGGAACTCCGGACGGAACTCATCAACACCTGGGGCCTTGCCACCGAGGAGCTTTTTAACTACCTAGGCAACCTAAGCCCCAGAAATTGGAGAGCCCACCACAGATTCCCCAGGCACTGCTTGGCCTTTCGGTATGCCCGCTGCCTCTGGAGTCCCATGAGCCAAAAGGACCCGATAGGCTCTTTCTTCAGCTTGACGGCATCTCTCACTGCTGGTAGGATTACCGCCACGACAGGCACCAAACACCTTGCGGCCACAGCTCTAATCAGCCGGCTCGACAAGAGAGGCACGGAACATGGTCCACTCAGACTCAATGTCCAGCACCTCCCTCGTGACATGTTCATAGTTCTTCCGGAGGTGGTAATTGAAACTCTCTCTGACAGGAGACTCTGCTAGCCGTTCCCAGCAGACCCTCACAATGCGTTTGGGCCTGCGAGGTCTAACGCATCCTCCACCACCATCGGAGCCAGCTCACCACCAGGTGATGATCGGCAGAAAGCTCTGCCCCTCTCTTCACCCGAGTGTCCAAAACATGAGGCCACAAATCCCATGACACAACTACAAAGACAATCATGGAACTGCGGCCGAGGGTGTCCTGGTGCCAAGTACACATATAGACACCCTTATGTTTGAACATTGTGTTTGTTATGGACAATCCGTGACGAGCACAAAAGTCCAATAACAAAGCACCACTTAGGTTCAGATCCGGGTGGCCATTTTTCCCAATCACGACTCTCCAGGTTTCACTGTCCTTGCCAACATGAGCATTGAAGTCCCCCAACAGAACAAGGGAATCACCCGAGGGAGCACTCTCCAGTTATCCCTCAAGGGAATCCAAAAAGCATGGGTACTCTGAGCTGCTGTTTGGTGCGTAAACACAAACAACAGTCAGGACCCGTCACCCAACCCGAAGGCGGAGGGAAGCTACCATCTCGTCTACTGGGTTAAAGTCCAACGTGCAGGCTTTGAGCAACAACAATTGCCACCCCAGCCTCTCATTGCTTGCAACGCCAGAGTGGAAGAGAGTCCAGCCCCTCTTGAGAGAACAGGTTCCAGAGCCCTTGCTGTGCGTCGAAGTGAGTCCAACTATATCTAGCCGGAACTTCTTCACCTCGCGCACCAGCTCAGGCTCCTTCCCTCCCAGCGAGGTGACGTTCCACATCCCAAGAGCGAGCTTATGTAGCCGATAATCGGACCGCCAAGTGTCCTGCCTTCGGCTGCCGCCCAGTTCACACCTATTCGACCTCTATGACCTCAATGGGCCCATGAGTGGTGAGCCCATTGGAGGGTTGACCCACGTTGCCTCTTCGAGCTGAGCCCGGCAGGGCCCCATGGAGACAGGCGCCCACCAGTCGCTCGCCATCGTGCCGCACCTCTGCGCCTGGCTCCACAGGGGAGCCACGGTGACCCGTGCCTGGGCGAGAAAAAAATCTAGGTCCTCGATTTGTACTTTTCATAAAGGTGTTTGAGCTGCTCTTTGTCTGATCCCTCACCTAGGACCTGTTCGTCTTGAGGGACCCTACCAGGGGGCATAGAATCCTCGGACAACATAGCTCCTAGGATCAGTGGGACACGCAAACCACAAAGGTGGTGGCTCAGAAAGGGGGTTATATAAACATAACTCAAAAACCAAACATGCAATATGTCTAAACATGCCTGTAATATTGTATTAATGTGAGTTTTACTAGAATCAGTTGTTTTTGTAAGGTTTGCAAATACAAAAATTGGGTTTTATGATGGACACAAGTTAGTTTTTTTTACTAATTTTAACAGTATAACTGTCATACTAAATATGAAAGTTATATAAACATAACTCCAAAACCAAACATGCATTATGTCTAAAAATGCCTGTAATATTGTATTTGTAGTTTATCTAGATTTAGTTGTTTTTGTAAGGTTTGCAAATACAAAATATGGGTTTTACTCACTATGACAGTATACTGTCACACTCAATCTGACAGTTATTTAAACATAACTCCTAAACCACACATGCAACATGGCTAATAATGCCGGGATATATGTATCTTTGTGAATTTTACTGGGAACAACATATTGTGTAAGGTTTAGTTAGTTTTTGTACTCAATATGACAGTATAACTGTCATACTAAATCCATCCATTTTCTTCCGCTTATGGTCGGGTTATGGTCGGGTTGCGGGGGCCGCAACCTAAGCAGAGAAGCCCAAACTTCCCTTTCTCCAGCCACTTCGTCCAGCTTTTCTCGGGGGATCCCGAGGCGTTCCCAGGCCAGCCGGGAGACATAGTGTTCCCAATGTGTCCTGGGTCTTCCCCGTGGCCTCCTGCCGGTCGGACTTGCCCTAAACACCTCCCTAGGTGTGGCATCCTGAGCAGATGCCCGAACCACCTCATCTGGCTCCTCTCCATGTGGAGGAGCAGCGGCTTTACTGTGAGTTCTTCCAGGATGACAGAGCTTCACCTTCACCAGGGGTGTCAAACTCAAATACAGAGTGGGCCAAAGTTTGAAACTGAACAAAGCAGCGGGCCAAGGTTGAACAAATTAACCTTTTAATAGGGACCCAAACAAGTTTTGCATTGAATATTGAACAAGCAAGGATTATATAACTTTATAGTGACATGCAAAATCAAGTTTCAAATAATAATAATACTAATTAAAATATATCAATTGCATATCAAATACAATTTAAATAAAAATTGAATGCCTCTTTTCTATTTGCAGCCTTCTGAGGTAAATATCAACATTAACTTTTTCCACAGGGTAATACATTTAAAAATAAAATAACAATGAATAAAACAACCATTCAGGACTTTATACTGCTCAGTTTGCAACACACTGATTTAATTTGATGTGCCCAAGCCAGATACCTGGCATCTTTTTTTGGATACTAGTTCTTTAATGTTGGGGCTCAGGCTTTGAGCCGAGGCAACTTTCATTATCGAACGAAGCCATATCTCATACACCCAATTCTAACATCGTTCAGACCCAGTCACAAGATATGTGCAGTTTCAGCACGCATACACAAATGAATGCAAAGCATACTTCATCAACAGCGATACAGGTTACACTGAGGGTGCCAGTACAAAAAACGTTAACACTGTTAGAAATATACGCCACACTGTGAACCCACACCAAACAAGAATAAAAAACACCCCTTTCGGGAGAACATCCGCACCGTAACACAACATAAACACAAAAGAACAAATACCCAGAATCCTTTGCAGCACTAACTCTTTCGGGATGCTACAAAATACACCCCCGCTACCACCAAACCACCCCCACCCACACACACACACACCTTGCAGCATCCCGGAAGATTTAGTTCTTAGGGCAGTGGTTCTCAACCTTTTTTCAGTGATGTACCCCTGTGAACATTTTTTTAATTCAAGTACCCCCTAATCAGAGCAAAGCATTTTTGGTTGAAAAAAAAGAGATAAAGAAGTAAAATACAGCACTATGTCATCAGTTTCTGGTTTATTAAATTGTATAACAGTGCAAAATATTGCTCATTTGTTGTGGTCTTTCTTGGACTATTTGGAAAAAAAGAATTAAAAATAACTAAAAACTTGTTGAAAAATAAACAAGTGATTCAATTATAAATAAAGATTTTTACACATAGAAGTAATCAACTTAAAGGCCTACTGAAAGCCACTACAACCGACCACGCAGTCTGATAGTTTATATATCAATGATGAAATCTTAACATTGCAACACATGCCAATACGGCCGGGTTAACTTATAAAGTGACATTTTAAAATTCCCGGGAAATATCCGGCTGAAACATCGCGGTATGATGACGTATGCGCGTGACGAAGTCCGAGTAACGGAAGTTATGGTACCCCGTAGAATCCTATACAAAAAGCTCTGTTTTCATTTCATAATTCCACAGTATTCTGGACATCTTTTGCAATTTTTTTAATGAACAATGAAGGCTGCAAAGAAGACAGTTGTAGGTGGGATCAGTGTATTAGCAGCGGACTACAGCAACACAACCAGGAGGACTTTGTTGGAGCGCTAGCCGCGCTAGCCGCGCTAGCCGTGCTAGCCGCGCTAGCCGCGCTAGCCGCGCTAGCCGCTCTAGCTGCGCTAGCCGCGCTAGCCGCGCTAGCCGCCGACTTCACCTTGACTTCCTACGTCTCCGGGCCGCCAAACGCATCGGGTGAAGTCCTTCGTCCTTCTGCAGATCGCTGGAACGCAGGTGAGCACAGGTGTTGATGAGCAAATGAGGGCTGGCTGGCGTAGGTGGAGAGCTAATGTTTTTAGCATAGCTCTGTGCAGTCCGGTTGCTAAGTTAGCTTCAATGGCGTCGTTAGCACAGCATTGTTAACCTTCGCCAGCCTGGAAAGCATTAACCGTGTATTTACATGTCCACGGTTTAATAGTATTGTTGATTTTCTATCTATACTTCCAGTCAGGGGTTTATTTCTTTTGTTTCTATATGCAGTTAAAGCAAGATGCTATCACGTTAGCTCGTAGCTAAAGCATTTCGCCGATGTATTGTCGTGGAGATAAAAGGCACTGAATGTCCATTTCGCGTTCTCGACTCTCATTTTCAAGAGGATATAGTATCCAAGGTGGTTTAAAATACAAATCTGTGATCTACAATAGAAAAAGGAGAGTGTGGAATCCAATGAGCCAGCTTGTACCTAAGTTACGGTCAGAGCGAAAAAAGATACGTCCATCGCTGCCTCTCAAGTCATTCACTGTAACGTTCCTCATCTACGAATCTTTCATCCTCGCTCAAATTAATGGGGTAATCATCACTTTCTCGGTCCGAATCTCTCTCGCTCCATTGTAAACAACGGGGAATTGTGAGGAATCCTAGCTCCTGTGACGTCACGCTACTTCCGGTACAGGCAAGGCTTTTTTTTACCAGCGAGCAAAAGTTGCGAACTTTATCGTCGATTTTCTCTACTAAATCCTTTCAGCAAAAATATGGCAATATCGCGAAATGATCAAGTATGACACATAGAATGGATCTGCTATTCCCGTTTAAATAAAAAAAAAATTATTTCAGTAGGCCTTTAAAGTGCCCTCTTTGGGGATTGTAATAGAGATCCATCTGGATTCATGAACTTCATTCTCAACATTTCTTCACAAAAAAAGAAATCTTTAAGATCAATATTTATGGAACATGTCCACATGTCTCAGCTGCATTACTGCTACGCTTTAACCACGCCTCCATTGTTTTCTACATGGATAGTTGATTGACAGTTGGTGCCGTGTGGCACCGCCAGGTAGGGTCAAACCATCATGGCATGGGGGAAACTCTGGCTTTATGGTAATGAATGGAATAGCCTACTTGATTAGATGTTCAGTTTATGAACTTACATTCATATTTTGTCGAAGTATTATTCAATAAATATATTTATAAAGGGTTTTTGAATTGTTGCTATTTTTAGAATATTTTTTAAAAATCTCACGTACCCCTTGGCATACCTTCAAGTACTCCCAGGAGTACGCATACCCCCATTTGAGAACCACTGCCTTAGGAGACTAGATGTAAACAGAGTAAAGAGAGAGCGAGTGAGGTGGCCATTCCAAATACTTTTAAAATGCTACCCATATTGGATACTGTTTAGGAACATAAACTGCATTTCTTGACTGTACCAGTTCCTGGTGACAAAGTAACAATAAAACGTTGGATGATCAGCATGGAAGGTGATGTCATCTGCAAAGGCGTCCAACCTAGCTTCATCTCAGGGCTTGCTGCCCTTCTTGCTTGGTGCTCGGACATTGGAATTTGTTCAAAGGTAAATCCTCTTGATACTGTTAAATACTGTTAGGATATTTTATTTTATATTTCTCACCTCTGTTCAGGAATTTGACTTGTCATTTCCCCAATTCTGTGCCTTAAATCAATGACTCTTCTGTTCCTTTGTGGACCTTCTTATTAGGGACCGAAGCACCAGTTTGACTCTAGGATACAGAGAAGGTAGGTAATGTGTAGGTAAAGATATGTTGACTGGGTCAAAGAAGGAAGCACCTGTTTGACCCCAGGATGCAGAGAAGGTAGGTAATGTGCGGGTGAAGATATGTTGAATGGGTAAAGGCAGGAAGCACCAGTGTGACCCCACTATGCAGAGAAGGTAGGTAATGTGCGGGTGAAGGTATGTTGAATGGGTGAAAGAAGGAAGCGCAGGTGTGGTCGACGCAATGCAGACAAGGTAGGTATGTGCAGGTGAAGATATGTTGTATGGTGAAAGAAAGAAGCACCAGTGTGACCCCAGGATGCAGGGAAGGTAGGTAATGTGCAGGTAAAGATATGTTGAATGGGTAAAGGCAGGAAACACCAGCTAGACGCCAGGATACAGAGAAGGTAGGTAATGTGCAGGTAAAGATATGTTGAATGGGTAAAGGTAGAAAGCACCAGCGTGACCACACTATGCAGAGAAGGTAGGTGATGTGCAGGTAAAGATATGTTGAATGGGTAAAGGCAAGAAGCACCAGTGTGACCCCAGGATGCAGAGAAGATAGGTAATGAGCAGGTAACGATATGTTAAATGGGTGAAAGCAGGAAACATCAGCGTAAATACACGGTCCCGTAGATGGAGAGAAAATATAAATAGAGAGAGGGATTGGGGAGGCTTTAGCATTGTCTTCCTCTCTGAATTTGTCTTAATGGGTTTTAGAGCATTCACTCATCTACAGCTGTGGTTATGGTATAGGCTCACATATATCCTAAAATTGATATTAATATTTGTGCAGTGCATATTCCTAAATAACAATGTGAGTGGAGTTCTGTATTGACTGCAAGTAATCTTCAATCACAACAGAATATCTCTCATGCTTTCTCTCTTTTTTAGGCGATTCATTGGCGTTAACCCCGAGAGGGGAACAAAGGCTAGCCAGGGAAAGGTGGTGTCCAAGAAGAGCGGGAAGCTGGTTCAGAAAAAGGCAGCAACTGTAAATCCTCACGTAGCCACCCTTATAAAAAATCTCACAGACTTTGAGTGGGGCTTTATGTAGCCGACAACTAAACAGTGGACTCGTGTTCAGTGTTTTGTCTCCAGTTTGAAATTAAGTTGACATGTTATAAATGTTAAAATGCTTTACTGAAAATAAGAAGAATGCACTAAATGTACATTGAATGTATTTGATGCACTTTAAAACAATTGGTTAATAAAAGCATTAACTTGCAAGGCCATTTCTCCAGTCATTTTTATGCCAGCAGATTGCAGGGGTTTTGATTTTGAAAATGTAAAAGTTCAATTCATTAACTTCTAGTGGCATTATACTGTAAAGCTCAGTCTATAGTGCTTACAATTATTTTACTGTAATTAACTGTTAATGGATATTACAGTGGATACACTAAAATAACAGTGTAATGCCGCTAAACAGATGACAGTATTATGCTGTGAAGCGTATATTTGATACAGCACAGTACTGTGATACTTTTTACAGTAATAAACTGTAGTGATAAATCACAGTATGTGTGCTGTAGAAAAACAGTTTTATACTGGAACCAATAGGTGCCAGTAGGTTACTGTAATTAAACGGTGAACATTCTTACAGTAAGGGAGAGACCCGCCACCCAGTGGAGAAAACTCATTTTGGCCGCTTGTACCCGTGATCTTGTCCTTTCGGTCTTACCCCAAAGCTCATGACCATAGGTGAGGATGGGAACGTAAATCGACCGGTAAATTGAGAGCTTTTCCTTCTGGCTCAGCTCCTTCTTACCACAACGAATCGTTATAGCGTCCTCATTACTGAAGACGCCGCACCGATCAGCCTGTGCATATCACGATCCACTCTTCCCTCACTCATGAACAAGACTCCAGGTACTTGAACTCATCCACAAGATCACCTGCCCAACCTCGAGATGGCACTCCACCCTTTCCCGGGCGAGAACCTCGGACTTGGAGGTGCTGATTCTCATCCCAGTCGCTTCACACTCGGCTGCGAACCGATCCAATGAGAGCTGAAGATCCTGGCCAGTTGAAGCCATAAGGACCACATCATCTGCAAAAAGCAGAGACCTAATCCTGCAGCCACCAAACCGGATCCCCTCAACGCCATGACTGCGCCTAGAAATTCTGTCCATAAAAGTTATGAACAGAATCGGTGACAAAGGGCAGCCTTGGCGGAGTCCAAACCTCACTGGAAAGGGGTCCGACTTACTGCCGGCAATGCAGACCAAGCTCTGACACTGATCATACAGGGAGCGACCCGCCACAATCAGACATGCCGATACCCCATACTCTCTGAGCACTCCCCACAGGACTTCCCGGGGTGGCCATGGTCGAATGTCTTCTCCAAGTCCACAAAGCACATGTAGACTGGTTGGGCAAACTCCCATGCACACTCAAGGACCCTGCCAAGAGTAGATAGAATAGAATAGAGCTGGTCTACCGTTCCACGACCAGGACGAAAACCACACTGTTCGTCCTGGATCCGAGGTTCCTCCTCTCCAGTACACATGAATAGACCTTACCGGGAAGGCTGAGGAGTGTGATCTACGATAGTTGGAACACACCCTCCGGTTCCCCTTCTTAAAGAGAAGAACCACCACCCCGGTCTGCCAATCCAGAGGTACCGCCCTAGATGACCACGCGATGTTGCAGAGTCTTGTCAACTAAAACAGCCCCACAGCATCCAGAGCCTTAAGGAACTCCGGACGGAGCTCATCCACCGAGGAGGTTTTTAACTACCTTGGCAACCTCAGCCCCAGAAATAGGAGAGCCTACCACAGATTCCCCAGACACTGCTTCCTCATAGGAAGACGTGTTGGTGGGATTGAGGAGGTTTCGCTTGGCCTGTCGGTATGCCCGCTGCCTCTGGAGTCCCATGAGCCAAAAGGACCAGATAAGTTCTTTCTTCAGCTTGACGGCATCCCGCACTGCTGGTGGACACCAGCGGGTTCTAGGATTACCGCCACGACAGGCACCAAACACCTTGCGGCCACAGCTCCAATCAGCTGGCTCGACAAGAGAGGCACGGAACATGATCCATTCCGACTCAATGTCCAGCACCTCCTTTGTGACATGTTCAAAGTTCTTCCGGAGGTGGAAAAAGAAACTCTCTCTGACAGGAGACTCTGTTAGGCGTTCCCAAAAGACTCTCACAATGCGTTTGGGCCTGCCAGGTCTGTCCGGCATCCTTCCCCACCATCGGAGCCAGCTCACCAGGTGGTGATCGGTAGAAAGCTCGCCCCTCTCTTCACCCGAGTGTCCAAAACATGAGGCCGCAAATCCCATGACACAACTACAAAGTCAATCATGGAACTGCGGCCGAGGGTGTCCTGGTGCCAAGTGCACATATGGACACCCTTATGTTTGAACATTGTGTTTGTTATGGACAATCCGTGACGAGCACAAAAGTCCAATAACAAAGCACCACTTGGGTTCAGATCCGGGTGGCCATTTTTCCCAATCACGACTCTCCAGGTTTCACTGTTGTTGCCAACATGAGCGTTGAAGACCCCCAGCAGAACAAGGGAATCACCCGAGGGAGCACTCTCAAGGGAATCCAAAAAGAGTGGGTACTCTGAGCTGCTGTTTGGTGCGTAAACACCAACAGTCAGGACCCGTCACCCAACCAGAAAGCGGAGGGAAGCTACCATCTCGTCTACTGGGTTAAGTCCAATGTGCAGGCTTTGAGCCGGGGGGCAACAAGAATTGACAACTCAGCCTCTCATTACTTGCAACGCCAGAGTGGGAGAGAGTCCAACCCCTCTTGAGAGAACAGGTTCCAGAGCCCTTGCTGTGCGTCGAAGTGAGTCCAACTTTATCTAGCCGGGAACTTCTCCACCTCGCGCACCAGCTCAGGCTCCTTCCATCCCTGCGAGGTGACGTTCCACGTCCCAAGAGCGAGCTTATGTAGCCGATAATCGGACTGCCAAGTGCCCTGCCTTCGGCTGCCGCCCAGCTCACACCACACCCGACCTCTATGACCCAGCCCATGAGTGGTGAGCCTATTGCAGGGGGGACCCACGTTGCCTCTTCGAGCTGGGCCCCATGGGCACCAGTCGCTCGCCATCGTGCCCCACCTCTGGGCCTGGCTCCACAGGGGAGCCATGGTGACCCGCGTCCGGGCAAGAAAACAATCTAGGTCCTCGATTTGTACTTTTCATAAAGGTCTTTGAGCTGCTCTTTGTCTGATTCCTCACCTAGGACCTGTTTTTCTTGGGGGACCCTACCAGGGGGCAAAGAAGCCCCTGGACAACATAGCTCCTAGGATCAGTGGGACACGCAAACCACAAAGGTGGCGGTTCAGAAAGCAGGTTATAGAAACATAACTCCAAAACCAAACATGCAAGATGTCTAAACATGCCTGTAATATTGTATCAATGTGGCATCCTGAGCAGATGCCCGAACCACCTCATCTGGCTCCTCTCAATGTGGAGGAGCAGCGGCTTTACACTGAGTTCCTCACGGATGACAGAGCTTCTCACCCTATCTCTAAGGGAGAGACCCACCACCCGGCGGAGGAAACTCATTTCGGCCGCTTGTACCCGTGACCTTGTCCTTTTGGTCATAACTCAAAGCTCATGACCATAGGTGAGGATGGGAACGTTGATCGACCGGTAAATTGAAAGCTTTTCCTTCTGGCTCAGCTCCTTCTTCACCACAACGGATCGATATAGCGTCCTCATTACTGAAGACGCCGCACCGATCCGCCTGTAGATCTCCCGATCCACTCTATCCTCACTGGTGAACAAGACTCCTAGGTACTTGAACGCCTTCACTTGGGGCAAGATCTCTTTCCCAACCTGGAGATGGCACTCCACCCTTTCCCAGGCGAGAACAATGGACTCGGACTTGGAGGTGCTGATTCTCATCCCAGTCGCTTCACTGCGAACCGATCCAATGAACGCTGAAGATCCTGGCCAGTTGAAGCCATCAGGACCACATCATCTGCAAAAGGCAGAGACCTAATCCTGCAGCCACCAAACCAGGCGCAGTCAAAGCCATGACTGCGCCTAGATATTCTGTACATTAAAGTTATGAACAGAATCGGTGACAAAGGGCAGCCTTGGCGGAGTCCAACCCTCACTGGAAAGGGGTCCGACATACTGCCGGCAATGCGAACAAAGCTCTGACACTGATCATACAGGGAGACACCCGCCACAATCAGACATGCCGATACTCCATACTCTCTGAGCACTACCCTCAGGATTTACCGGGGGCCAAGGCCGAATGTCTTCTCCAAGTCCACAAAACTTATGTAGACTGGTTGGGCAAACTCCCATGCACACTCAAGGACCCTGCCGAGAGTTTAGAGCTGGTCTACCGTTCCACGACCAGGAAAAACCACACTGATTGTCCTGGATCCGAGGTTCCTCCTCTCCAGTACGCATGAATAGACCTTACCGGGAAGGCTGAGGAGTGTGATCTACGATAGTTGGAACAGACCCTCTGGTTCCTCTTCTGACAACCCAGCCTCTCATTACTTGCAACGCCAGGGTAATGTAGTATTGTGTGGCTGATGACAGCCACAAAATACTGAAGGTTGTCATCGGCAGGTGTACCAAAGCAGTTAGGACTCATAGCATCCAGAGCCTTAAGGAACTCCGGACGGAGCTCATACCCCCGGGGCCTTGCCACAGAGGAGCTTTTTAACTACCTTGTCAACCTCAGCCCCAGAAATAGGAGAGCCCACCACAGACTTCCCAGGCACTGTTTCCTCATAGGAAGACGTGTTGGTGGGATTGAGGAGGTCTCGCTTGGCCTGTCGGTATGCCCACTGCCTCTGGAGTCCCATGAGCCAAAAGGACCCGATGGCTCTTTCTTCAGCTTGACAGCATCCCTCACTGCTGGTGGATTACCGCCACGACAGGCACCAAACACCTTGCGGCCACAGCTTCAATCAGCTGGCTCAACAAGAGAGGAACGGAACATGGTCCACTCAGACTCAATGTCCAGCACCTCCCTCGTGACATGTTCAAAGTTCTTCCGGACATGTTCAAAGTTCTTCAGGAGACTCTGCTAGGCGTTCCCAGCAGACCCTTACAATGCGTTTGGGCCTACCAGGTCTGACCGGCATCCTCCCCTACCATCGGAGCCAGCTCACCACCAGGTGGTGGTTGGTAGAAAGCTCTGCCCCTCTCTTCACAGAGTGTCCAAAACATGAGGCCGCAAATCCCATGACACAACTACAAAGTCAATCATGCGGCCGAGGGTGTCCTTGTGCAAGTGCACATATGGACACCCTTATGTTTGAACATTGTGTTTGTTATGGACAATCCGTGACAAGCACAAAAGTCCAATAACAAAGCACCACTTGGGTTCAGATCCGGGTGGCCATTTTTCCCAATCACGACTCTCCAGGTTTCACTGTCGTTGCCCACATGAGCATTGAAGTCCACCAGCAGAACAAGGGAATCACCCGAGGGAGCACTCTCCAGTACTCCCTCAAAGGAATCCAAAAAGAGTGGGTACTCTGAGCTGCTGTTTGGTGTGTAAACACAAACAACAGTCAGGACCCGTCACCCAACCCGAAGGCTGAGGGAAGCTACTATCTCGTCTATTGGGTTAAAGTCCAACGTGCAGGCTTTGAGCCGGGGGGCAACAAGAATTGCCACCTCTCATTAGTTGCAACGCCAGTGTGGAATCTCTTCCACTCTGGCGTTGCAAGTAATGAAAGTTCAGCTCAGTCCAGCCCCTCTTGAGTGAACAGGATCCAGAGCCCTTGCTGTGAGTCCAACTATATCTAGCCGGGAACGTCTCCACCTCATGCACCAGCTCAGGCTCCTTCCCTCCCAGCGAGGTGATGTTCCATGTCCAAAGAGCGAGCATATGTAGCCGATAATCGGACCACCAGGTGCCCTGCCTTCGGCTTCCGCCCAGCTCACACTGCACCCTTTATGACCCAAGCCCATGAGTGGTGAGCCCTGGAGGGGGGATCCACGTTGCCTCTTCGAGGCCCGTCAATCGCCATCGTGCCCCACCTCTGGGCCTGGCTCCACAGGGGAGCCACGGTGACCTGCGTCCGGGCGAGAAAAAATCTAGGTCCTCAATTGTACTTTTAATAAAGGTCTTTGAGCTGCTCTTTGTCTGATCCCTCACCTAGGACCTGTTTGTCTTGGAGGACCCTACCAGGGGGCATAGAAGCCCCCGAACAACATTTTCCTGGATCAGTAGGACACAAAGGTGGCGGCTCAGAAAGCAGGTTCTATAAACATAACTCCAAAACCAAACATGCAATATGTCTAAACATGCCTGTAATATTGTTTAAATGTGAGTTTTACTAGAATCAGTTGTTTTTGTAAGGTTTGCAAATACAAAAATTAAGTTTTACTCAAAATGACGAAGTCACACTCAATATGACAGTTATTTAAACATAACTCATAAACTACACATAAAAATGGCTAATAATGCCTGAAATAATGAAATAATCCTTGGGAGTTTTACTGAGTTTTACATTTTGCTATCACAAAAAGTAGTTTTTTACTCAATATGACTGTAATGTTCTTAGAACCCTGAGATATTGGGACAAAAGCAATAAAAATGTATTGAAATCTAACTCCTAAACAACACATGCAAAATGGCTAATAATTTCAAGGGAGACATGTAACGTTGTTAGTTTAAAAAGACACAAGCTAGTTTTTTAATTCAATATGACAGCAGAACAGTCATACTAAATATGAAAGATATATAAACATAACTCCAAAACCAAACATGTGTCATGTCTAAAAATGCCTGTAGTAATGTATTTATGTGAATTTGTAAGGTTTGCAAAAACAAAAAGTAGTTTTTTACTCAATATGAAAGTAATGTTCTTAGAATCCTGAGATAATGCGAAAAAAGCAATAAAAATGTATTTAAACTTAATTACTAAACGACCCATGCAAAATGGGTAATAATGCCTGGAGACGTGTATCTTTGTTAGTTTTACGAGAAAAATGATCTTTTGTAAAGTTTGCAAAGACACAAGCTAGTTTTTTTTATTCAATATGACAGTATAACAGTCATACTAAATATGAAAGTTATATAAACATAACTCCAAAACCAAACGTGTGTCATGTCTAAAATTGCCTATAATAATGTATGTATGTGAGTTTGAAAGGTTTGCAAAAACAAAAAGTAGTTTTTTACTCAATATGAAAGTAATGATTTTAGAATCCTGAGATAATGCGAAAAAAGCAATAAAAATGTATTTAAACATAACTCCTAAAAAACACATGCAAAATGGCTAATAATGCCCGAAGACATTTATCTTTGTTAGTTTTACTAGAAATAGTATCTTTTGTAAAGTTTGCAAAGACACAAGCTAGTTTTTTTTAATTCAATATGACAGTATAACGGTCATACTAAATATGAAAGTTATATAAACATAACTCCAAAACCAAACGTGTGTCATGTCTAAAATTGATAATATACTCAAAATCATTACTTTCATTTGAGTAAAAAAATACTTTTTGTTGTTGCAAACCTTTCAAACTCACATACATACATTATTATAGGCAATTTTAGACATGACACACGTTTGGTTTTGGAGTTATGTTTATATAACTTTCATATTTAGTATGACTGTTATACTGTCATATTGAATAAAAAAACTAGCTTGTGTCATTGCAAACTTTACAAAAGATTATTTTTCTCGTAAAACTAACAAAGATACACGTCTCCAGGCATTATTACCCATTTTGCATGGGTTGTCTAGTAATTAAGTTTAAATACATTTTTATTGCTTTTTTCGCATTATCTCAGGATTCTAAGATCATTACTTTCATATTGAGTAAAAACTACTTTTTGTTTTAGCAAACCTTACAAACTCACTTAAATACATTATTACAGGCATTTTTAGACATGACACATGTTTGGTTTTGGAGTTATGTTTATATAACATTCATATTTAGTATGACTGTTATACTGTCATACTGAATAAAAAAAAACTAGCTTGTGTCTTTGCAAACTTTACAAAGATCATTTTTCTAGTAAAACTAACAAAAATACATGTCTCCAGGCATTATTAGCCATTTTGCATGTGTTGTTTAGGAATTATGTTTAAATACATTTTTATTGCTTTTTTCGCATTATCTCAGGATTCTAAGATCATTACTTTCATATTGAGTAAAAAACGACTTTTTGTTGTTGCAAACCTTTCAAACTCACATACATACATTATTATAGGCAATTTTAGACATGACACACGTTTGGTTTTGGAGTTATGTTTATATAACTTTCATATTTAGTATGACTGTTATACTGTCATATTGAATAAAAAAAACTAGCTTGTGTCTTTGCAAACTTTACAAAAGATACTATTCCTAGTAAAACTAACAAAGATAAATGTCTTCGGGCCTTATTAGCCATTTTGCATGTGTTTTTTAGGAATTAAGTTTAAATACATTTTTATTGCTTTTTTCGCATTATCTCAGGATTCTAAGATCATTACTTTCATATTGAGTAAAAACTACTTTTTGTTTTAGCAAACCTTACAAACTCACATAAATAAATTATTACAGGCATTTTTAGACATGACACATGTTTGGTTTTGGAGTTATGTTTATATAACATTCATATTTAGTATGACTGTTATACTGTCATACTGAATAAAAAAAAACTCTTGTGTCTTTGCAAACTTTACAAAAGATACTTTTTCTAGTAAAACTAACAAAGATACATGTCTCCAGGCATTGTTAGCCATTTTGCATGTGTTGTTTAGGAATTATGTTTAAACACATTTTTATTGCTTTTTTCGCATTATCTCAGGATTCTAAGATCATTACTTTCATATTGAGTAAAAACTACTTTTTGTTTTAGCAAACCTTACAAACTCACATAAATACATTATTACAGGCATTTTTAGACATGACACATGTTTGGTTTTGGAGTTATGTTTATATAACATTCATATTTAGTATGACTGTTATACTGTCATACTGAATAAAAAAAAACTAGCTTGTGTCTTTGCAAACTTTACAAAGATCATTTTTCTAGTAAAACTAACAAAGATACATGTCTCCAGGCATTATTAGCCATTTTGCAAGTGTTTTTTAGGAGTTATGTTTCAATACATTTTTATTGCTTTTTTCGCATTATCTCAGGATTCTAAGATCATTACTTTCATATTGAGTAAAAACTACTTTTTGTTTTAGCAAACCTTACAAACTCACATATAAGATCATTACTTTCATATTGAGTAAAAAACTACTTTTGTTGTTGCAAACCTTTCAAACTCACATACATACATTATTATAGGCAATTTTAGACATGACACACGTTTGGTTTTGGAGTTATGTTTATATAACTTTCATATTTAGTATGACTGTTATACTGTCATATTGAATAAAAAAAAACTAGCTTGTGTCTTTGCAAACTTTACAAAATATACTATTTCTAGTAAAACTAACAAAGATAAATGTCTTCGGGCATTATTAGCCATTTTGCATGTGTTTTTTAGGAGTTATGTTTGAATACATTTTTATTGTTTTTTTTGCATTATCTCAGGATTCTATGATCATTACTTTCATATTGAGTAAAAACTACTTTTTGTTTTAGCAAACCTTACAAACTCACATAAATACATTATTACAGGCATTTTTAGACATGACACATGTTTGGTTTTGGAGTTATGTTTATATAACATTCATATTTAGTATGACTGTTATACTGTCATACTGAATAAAAAAAAACTAGCTTGTGTCTTTGCAAACTTTACAAAGATCATTTTTCTAGTAAAACTAACAAAGATACATGTCTCCAGGCATTATTAGCCATTTTGCATGTGTTTTTTAGGAGTTATGTTTGAATACATTTTTATTGCTTTTTTCGCATTATCTCAGGATTCTAAGATCATTACTTTCATATTGAGTAAAAACTACTTTTTGTTTTAGCAAACCTTACAAACTCACATAAATACATTATTACAGGCATTTTTAGACATGACACATGTTTGGTTTTGGAGTTATGTTTATATAACATTCATATTTAGTATGACTGTTATACTGTCATACTGAATAAAAAAAAACTAGCTTGTGTCTTTGCAAACTTTACAAAGATCATTTTTCTAGTAAAACTAACAAAGATACATGTCTCCAGGCATTATTAGCCATTTTGCAAGTGTTTTTTAGGAGTTATGTTTAAATACATTTTTATTGCTTTTTTCGCATTATCTCAGGATTCTAAGATCATTACTTTCATATTGAGTAAAAAATACTTTTTTTTTAGCAAACCTTACAAACTCACATAAATACATTATTACAGGCATTTTTAGACATGACACATGTTTGGTTTTGGAGTTATGTTTATATAACATTCATATTTAATATGACTGCTATACTGTCATACTGAATAAAAAAAACTAGCTTGTGTCTTTGCAAACTTTACAAACATCATTTTTCTAGTAAAACTAACAAAGATACATGTCTCCAGGCATTATTAGCCATTTTGCATGTGTTGTTTAGGAATTATGTTTAAATACATTTTTATTGCTTTTTTTGCATTATCTCAGGATTCTAAGATCATTACTTTCATATTGAGTAAAAAACTACTTTTGTTGTTGCAAACCTTTCAAACTCACATACATACATTATTATAGGCAATTTTAGACATGACACACGTTTGGCTTTGGAGTTATATTTATATAACTTTCATATTTAGTATGACTGTTATACTGTCATATCGAATAAAAAAAACTAGCTTGTGTCTTTGCAAACTTTACAAAATATCATTTTTCTAGTAAAACCAACAAAGATACATGTCTCCAGGCATTATTAGCCATTTTGCAAGTGTTTTTTAAGAGTTATGTTTAAATACATTTTTATTGCTTTTTTTGCATTATCTCAGGATTCTAAAATCATTACTTTCATATTGAGTAAAAAACTACTTTTTGTTCTTGCAAACCTTTCAAACTCACATACATACATTATTATAGGCAATTTTAGACATGACACACGTTTGGTTTTGGAGTTATGTTTATATAACTTTCATATTTAGTATGACTGTTATACTGTCATATTGAATAAAAAAAAACTAGCTTGTGTCTTTGCAAACTTTACAAAGATCATTTTTCTAGTAAAACTAACAAAGATGCATGTCTCCAGGCATTATTAGCCATTTTGCATGTGTTGTTTAGGAATCATGTTTAAATACATTTTTATTGCTTTTTTCACATTATCTCAGGATTCTAAGATCATTACTTTCATATTGAGTAAAAAACTACTTTTGTTGTTGCAAACCTTTCAAACTCACATACATACATTATTATAGGCAATTTTAGACATGACACACGTTTGGTTTTGGAGTTATGTTTATATAACTTTCATATTTAGTATGACTGTTATACTGTCATATTGAATAAAAAAAAACTAGCTTGTGTCTTTGCAAACTTTACAAAATATACTATTTCTAGTAAAACTAACAAAGATAAATGTCTTTGGGCATTATTAGCCATTTTGCATGTGTTTTTTAGGAGTTATGTTTGAATACATTTTTATTGTTTTTTCGCATTATCTCAGGATTCTAAGATCATTACTTTCATATTGAGTAAAAACTACTTTTTGTTTTAGCAAACCTTACAAACTCACATAAATACATTATTACAGGCATTTTTAGACATGACACATGTTTGGTTTTGGAGTTATGTTTATATAACATTCATATTTAGTATGACTGTTATACTGTCATACTGAATAAAAAAAAACTAGCTTGTGTCTTTGCAAACTTTACAAAGATCATTTTTCTAGTAAAACTAACAAAGATACATGTCTCCAGGCATTATTAGCCATTTTGCAAGTGTTTTTTAGGAGTTATGTTTAAATACATTTTTATTGCTTTTTTCGCATTATCTCAGGATTCTAAGATCATTACTTTCATATTGAGTAAAAACTACTTTTTTTTTAGCAAACCTTACAAACTCACATAAATACATTATTACAGGCATTTTTAGACATGACACATGTTTGGTTTTGGAGTTATGTTTATATAACATTCATATTTAGTATGACTGTTATACTTCATACTGAATAAAAAAAACTAGCTTGTGTCTTTGCAAACTTTACAAAGATCATTTTTCTAGTAAAACTAACAAAGATACATGTCTCCAGGCAATATTAGCCATTTTGCAAGTGTTGTTTAGGAATTATGTTTAAATACATTTTTATAGCTTTTTTCGCATCATCTCAGGATTCTAAGATCATTACTTTCATATTGAGTAAAAAACTACTTTTGTTGTTGCAAACCTTTCAAACTCACATACATACATTATTATAGGCAATTTTAGACATGACACACGTTTGGCTTTGGAGTTATATTTATATAACTTTCATATTTAGTATGACTGTTATACTGTCATATCGAATAAAAAAAACTAGCTTGTGTCTTTGCAAACTTTACAAAATATCATTTTTCTAGTAAAACTAACAAAGATACATGTCTCCAGGCATTATTAGCCATTTTGCAAGTGTTTT
The DNA here is from genome assembly GCF_033978785.1 of Entelurus aequoreus. Classification (NCBI taxonomy): domain Eukaryota; kingdom Metazoa; phylum Chordata; class Actinopteri; order Syngnathiformes; family Syngnathidae; genus Entelurus; species Entelurus aequoreus. The sequence continues at coordinate 69,143 of NW_026907966.1, read as the reverse complement.
TTAAGAGTTATGTTTAAATACATTTTTATTGCTTTTTTCGCATTATCTCAGGATTCTAAAATCATTACTTTCATATTGAGTAAAAAACTACTTTTTGTTGTTGCAAACCTTTCAAACTCACATAAATACATTATTACAGGAATATTTAGACATGACACATGTTTGGTTTTGGAGTTATGTTTATATAACTTTCATATTTAGTATGACTGTTATACTGTCATACTGAATAAAAAAAATTAGCTTGTGTCTTTGCAAACTTTACAAAATATCATTTTTCTAGTAAAACTAACAAAGATACATTTCTCCAGGCATTATTAGCCATTTTGCAAGTGTTTTTTAGGAGTTATGTTTAAATACATTTTTATTGCTTTTTTCGCATTATCTCAGGATTCTAAGATCATTACTTTCATATTGAGTAAAAACTACTTTTTTTTTAGCAAACCTTACAAACTCACATAAATACATTATTACAGGCATTTTTAGACATGACACATGTTTGGTTTTGGAGTTATGTTTATATAACATTCATATTTAATATGACTGCTATACTGTCATACTGAATAAAAAAAACTAGCTTGTGTCTTTGCAAACTTTACAAAGATCATTTTTCTAGTAAAACTAACAAAGATACATGTCTCCAGGCATTATTAGCCATTTTGCATGTGTTGTTTAGGAATTATGTTTAAATACATTTTTATTGCTTTTTTTGCATTATCTCAGGATTCTAAGATCATTACTTTCATATTGAGTAAAAAACTACTTTTGTTGTTGCAAACCTTTCAAACTCACATACATACATTATTATAGGCAATTTTAGACATGACACACGTTTGGCTTTGGAGTTATATTTATATAACTTTCATATTTAGTATGACTGTTATACTGTCATATCGAATAAAAAAAACTAGCTTGTGTCTTTGCAAACTTTACAAAATATCATTTTTCTAGTAAAACCAACAAAGATACATGTCTCCAGGCATTATTAGCCATTTTGCAAGTGTTTTTTAAGAGTTATGTTTAAATACATTTTTATTGCTTTTTTTGCATTATCTCAGGATTCTAAAATCATTACTTTCATATTGAGTAAAAAACTACTTTTTGTTCTTGCAAACCTTTCAAACTCACATACATACATTATTATAGGCAATTTTAGACATGACACACGTTTGGTTTTGGAGTTATGTTTATATAACTTTCATATTTAGTATGACTGTTATACTGTCATATTGAATAAAAAAAAACTAGCTTGTGTCTTTGCAAACTTTACAAAGATCATTTTTCTAGTAAAACTAACAAAGATACATGTCTCCAGGCATTATTAGCCATTTTGCATGTGTTGTTTAGGAATCATGTTTAAATACATTTTTATTGCTTTTTTCACATTATCTCAGGATTCTAAGATCATTACTTTCATATTGAGTAAAAAACTACTTTTGTTGTTGCAAACCTTTCAAACTCACATACATACATTATTATAGGCAATTTTAGACATGACACACGTTTGGTTTTGGAGTTATGTTTATATAACTTTCATATTTAGTATGACTGTTATACTGTCATATTGAATAAAAAAAAACTAGCTTGTGTCTTTGCAAACTTTACAAAATATACTATTTCTAGTAAAACTAACAAAGATAAATGTCTTTGGGCATTATTAGCCATTTTGCATGTGTTTTTTAGGAGTTATGTTTGAATACATTTTTATTGTTTTTTCGCATTATCTCAGGATTCTAAGATCATTACTTTCATATTGAGTAAAAACTACTTTTTGTTTTAGCAAACCTTACAAACTCACATAAATACATTATTACAGGCATTTTTAGACATGACACATGTTTGGTTTTGGAGTTATGTTTATATAACATTCATATTTAGTATGACTGTTATACTGTCATACTGAATAAAAAAAAACTAGCTTGTGTCTTTGCAAACTTTACAAAGATCATTTTTCTAGTAAAACTAACAAAGATACATGTCTCCAGGCATTATTAGCCATTTTGCAAGTGTTTTTTAGGAGTTATGTTTAAATACATTTTTATTGCTTTTTTCGCATTATCTCAGGATTCTAAGATCATTACTTTCATATTGAGTAAAAACTACTTTTTTTTTAGCAAACCTTACAAACTCACATAAATACATTATTACAGGCATTTTTAGACATGACACATGTTTGGTTTTGGAGTTATGTTTATATAACATTCATATTTAGTATGACTGTTATACTTCATACTGAATAAAAAAAACTAGCTTGTGTCTTTGCAAACTTTACAAAGATCATTTTTCTAGTAAAACTAACAAAGATACATGTCTCCAGGCAATATTAGCCATTTTGCAAGTGTTGTTTAGGAATTATGTTTAAATACATTTTTATTGCTTTTTTCGCATCATCTCAGGATTCTAAGATCATTACTTTCATATTGAGTAAAAAACTACTTTTGTTGTTGCAAACCTTTCAAACTCACATACATACATTATTATAGGCAATTTTAGACATGACACACGTTTGGCTTTGGAGTTATATTTATATAACTTTCATATTTAGTATGACTGTTATACTGTCATATCGAATAAAAAAAACTAGCTTGTGTCTTTGCAAACTTTACAAAATATCATTTTTCTAGTAAAACTAACAAAGATACATGTCTCCAGGCATTATTAGCCATTTTGCAAGTGTTTTTTAAGAGTTATGTTTAAATACATTTTTATTGCTTTTTTCGCATTATCTCAGGATTCTAAAATCATTACTTTCATATTGAGTAAAAAACTACTTTTTGTTGTTGCAAACCTTTCAAACTCACATAAATACATTATTACAGGAATATTTAGACATGACACATGTTTGGTTTTGGAGTTATGTTTATATAACTTTCATATTTAGTATGACTGTTATACTGTCATACTGAATAAAAAAAATTAGCTTGTGTCTTTGCAAACTTTACAAAATATCATTTTTCTAGTAAAACTAACAAAGATACATTTCTCCAGGCATTATTAGCCATTTTGCAAGTGTTTTTTAGGAGTTATGTTTAAATACATTTTTATTGCTTTTTTCGCATTATCTCAGGATTCTAAGATCATTACTTTCATATTGAGTAAAAACTACTTTTTTTTTAGCAAACCTTACAAACTCACATAAATACATTATTACAGGCATTTTTAGACATGACACATGTTTGGTTTTGGAGTTATGTTTATATAACATTCATATTTAATATGACTGCTATACTGTCATACTGAATAAAAAAAACTAGCTTGTGTCTTTGCAAACTTTACAAAGATCATTTTTCTAGTAAAACTAACAAAGATACATGTCTCCAGGCATTATTAGCCATTTTGCATGTGTTGTTTAGGAATTATGTTTAAATACATTTTTATTGCTTTTTTTGCATTATCTCAGGATTCTAAGATCATTACTTTCATATTGAGTAAAAAACTACTTTTGTTGTTGCAAACCTTTCAAACTCACATACATACATTATTATAGGCAATTTTAGACATGACACACGTTTGGCTTTGGAGTTATATTTATATAACTTTCATATTTAGTATGACTGTTATACTGTGAGAGGGAAGTCTGGGATTTTCTGCTCAGGCAACCCGACCTCGGATAAGCGGAAGAAAATGGATGGATTTAGAATGACAGTTATACTGTCAGATTGAGTACAAAAACTAACTAAACCTTACACAATATATTGTTTCTAGTAAAACTCACAAAGATACATATCTCCAGGCATTATTAGCCATTTTGCATGTGTGGTTTAGGAGTTATGTTTAAATAACTGTCAGATTGAGTGTGACAGTATACTGTCATAGTGAGTAAAACCCATATTTTGTATTTGCAAACCTTACAAAAACAACTAAATCTAGTTAAACTCACACAGATACAATATTACAGGCATTTTTAGACATAATGCATGTTTGGTTTTAGAGTTATGTTTCTATAACTTTCATATTTATTATGACAGTTATACTGTCATATTGAATAAAAAAAAAACTAACTTGTGTCTTTGCAAACCTTACAAAAGACCATTTTTATAGTAAAACTAATGTCGTAATAACATGTCTCCAGGCATTGTTAGCCATTTTGCATGTGTTGTTTGAGTTATGTTTAAATAACTGTCATATTGAGTGTGACAGTATACTGTCATAAAACCCAATTTTTGTATTTGCAACCCTGATTCTAGTAAAACTCACATATATACTATACTACAGGCAGTTTTGGACATAATGCATGTTTGGTTTTGGAGTTATGTTTATATAACTTTCATATATAGTATGACAGCTAAACTGTTATATTGAGTAAAAAAAACTAACTTGTGTTTGTCATAAAACCCAATTTTTGTATTTGCAAACCATACAACTGATTCAAATAAAACTCACATGGATTCAATATTACAGGCATTTTCAGACATTTTGCATGTTTGGTTTAAAAGTTGTGTTTGATTACATTTGTATTGCTTTTTTCGCATTATCTCAGGATTCTAAGATCATTACTTTCATATTGAGTAAAAACTACTTTTTGTTTTTGCAATCCTTACAAACTCACATAAATACATTATTACAGGCAGTTTTAGACATGACACATGTTTGGTTTTGGAGTTATGTTTAGATAACTTTCATATTTAGTATGACTGTTATACTGTCATATTGAATTAAAAAAAAACTAGCTTGTGTCTTTGCAAACTTTACAAAAGATCATTTTTCTAGTAAAACTAACAAATACATGTCTCCAGGCATTATTACCCATTTTGCATGGGTTGTTTAGGAATTATGTTTAAATACATTTTTATTGCTTTTTTCGCATTATCTCAGGATTCTAAAATCATTACTTTCATAGTGAGTAAAAAAGTACTTTTTGTTTTTGCAAACCTTACAAACTTGCATAAATACATTTTTACAGACATTTTTAGACACGACACGTGTTTGGTTTTGGAGTTATGTTTATATAACTTTTATATTTAGTATGACTGTTATACTGTCATATTGAATAAAAAAAAAACTAGCTTGTGTCTTTGCAAACTTTACAAAATATAATTTTTCTAGTAAAACTAACAAAGATACATGTCTCCAGGCATTATTACCCATTTTGCATGGGTTGTTTAGGAATTATGTTTAAATATATTTGTATTGGTTTTTTCGCATTATCTCAGGATTCTAAGATCATTACTTTCATATTGAGTAAAAAACTACTTTTTGTTTTTGAAAACCTTACAAACTCACATAAATACATTATTACAGGCATTTTTAGACATGGCACATGTTTGGTTTTGGAGTTATGTTTTGATAACTTTCATATTTAGTATGACTGTTATACTGTCATATTGAATTTAAAATAACTAGCTAGTGTCTTTGCAAACTTTACAAAAGATCATTTTTCTAGTAAACCTAACAAAGATACATGTCTCCAGGCATTATTAGCCATTTTGCATGTGTTGTTTAGGAATTTATGTTTAAATACATTTTTATTGCTTTTTTCGCATTATCTCAGGATTCTAAGATTCATACTGATTCAGGATTCATACTGAGTAAAAAACTACTTTTTGCTTTTGCAACCTTTACAAAATACCATCTTTCTAGTAAAACTAACAAAGATACATGTTTCCAGGCATTATTAGCAATTTTGCATGTGTTGTTAAGGAGTAATGTTTGAATACATTTGTATTGCTTTTTTCGCATAATATCAGGATTTTAACAACATTACAGTCTTATTGAGTAAAAAAATTACTTTTTGTGTTTGCAAGACTAAAAAAAGCATGTGTTTCGAGTAAAACTGCTCGTTATGCATTATTTCAGGCATTATTAGCCATTTTTCGTGTGTGGTTTGAGTTATGTTTAAATAACTGTCATATTGAGTGTGACAGTATACTGTCATTGTGAGTAAAACCTAATTTATGTATTTGCAAACCTTACAAAATCAACTAAAAGTAGTAAAACTCACATGGATTCAATACTACGACATTTTTAGACATTTTGCATGTTTGGTTTAGGAATTATGTTGGAATCATTTTTATTAATTTTTTCGTATTATCTCAGAATTTTAGAACATTACTGTCATATTGAGTAAAAAAATAGTTGTTGTGTTTGCAAGCCTTAAAAAAGCATATGTTTCGATTAAAACTTACAAGAATGCATTATTTCGGGCATTGTTAGTCATTTTTCATGTGTAGTTTAAGAGTTATGTTTAAATAACTGTCATATTGAGTGTGGCAGTTATACTGTCATATTGAGTAAAAAAAACTAACCTGTGTCTTTGCAAACCTTACAAAAGAAAATGTTTCTAGTAACAATCACAAAGATACATTTTTTCACGCATTATTAGACATGTTTCATGTGTGGTTAGGAGTTATAAATAAATAATTGTCATATTGAGTGTTACAGTTATAATGTCATTATGTGTAAAACCTAATTTTTGTATTTGCAAACCTTACAAAAACAATTGATTCTAGTAAAACTTACATAGATTCAATATTACAGGCATTTTTAGACATTTTACATGTTTGGTTTAAAATTTGTGTTTGAATACATTTTTATTGCTTTTTTTGCATTATCTCAGGATTCTCAGAACATTACTTTCATATTGAGTAAAAAACTACTTTTTGTTTTTGCAAACCTTACAAACTCACATAAATACATTATTACAGGCATTTTTAGACATGACACATGTTTGGTTTTGGAGTTATGTTTATGTAACTTTCATATTTAGTATGACTTTTTATTCAATATTGTCTTATTGAATTAAAAAAACTAGCTTGTGTCTTTGATATCTTTACAAAAGATAATTTTTTTAAACTAACAACCTTACATGTCTCCCTAGGCATTATTAGCCATTTTGCATGTGTTGTTTAAGAGTTAGGTTTAAATAAATTTTTATTGCTTTTTTCCCATTATCTCAGGGTTCTAAGAACATTACAGTCATATTGAGTAAAAAACTACTTTTTGTGTTTGCAAAATGTAAAACTCAGTAAAACTCCCAAGGATTCATTATTTCAGGCATTATTAGCCATTTTTATGTGTAGTTTATGAGTTATATTTAAATAACTGTCATATTGAGTGTGATTTTGTCATTGTGAGTAAAACCTAATTTTTGTATTTGCAAACCTTACAAAAACAACTGATTCTAGTAAAACTCACAGTGATACAATATTAGAGGCATGTTTAGACATCTTGCATGTTTGGTTTTGGAGTTATATTTATATAACCTGCTTTCTGAGCCGCCACCTTTGCGGTTTGCGTGTCCTACTGATCCAGGAAAATGTTGTCCGGGGGCTTCTATAACCCCTGGTAGGGTCCCCCAAGACAAACAGGTCCTAGGTGAGGGATCAGACAAAGAGCAGCTCAAAGACCTTTATTAAAAGTACAATTGAGGACCTAGATGTTTTCTCGCCCGGACGCAGGTCACCGTGGCTCCCCTGTGGAGCCAGGCCCAGAGGTGGGGCACGATGGCGATTGACGGGCCTGTCCCCTTGGGGCCCAGCCGTGCTCAGCTCGAAGAGGCAACGTGGATCCCCCCTCCAGGGCTCACCACTCATGGGCATTGGGTCATAGAGGGTGCAGTAAGAGCTGGGCGGCAGCCGAAGGCAGGGCACTTGGTGGTCCGATTATCGGCTACATAAGCTCGCTCTTGGGACATGGAACATCACCTCGCTGGGAGGGAAGGAGCCTGAGCTGGTGCATGAGGTGGAGACGTTCCCGGCTAGATATAGTTGGACTCACAGCAAGGGCTCTGGAACCTGTTCACTCAAGAGGGGCTGGACTGAGCTGAACTTTCATTACTTGCAACGCCAGAGTGGAAGAGATTCCACACTGGCGTTGCAACTAATGAGAGGCTGGGGTGGCAATTCTTGTTGCCCCCCGGCTCAAAGCCTGCACGTTGGACTTCAACCCAATAGACGAGATAGTAGCTTCCCTCAGCCTTCGGGTTGGGTGACGGGTCCTGACTGTTGTTTGTGTTTACACACCAAACAGCAGCTCAGAGTACCCACTCTTTTTGGATTCCCTTGAGGGAGTACTGGAGAGTGCTCCCTCGGGTGATTCCCTTGTTCTGCTGGTGGACTTCAACGCTCATGTGGGCAACGACAGTGAAACCTGGAGAGTCGTGATTGGGAAAAATGGCCACCCGGATCTGAACCCAAGTGGTGCTTTGTTATTGGACTTTTGTGCTTGTCACGGATTGTCCATAACAAACACAATGTTCAAACATAAGGGTGTCCATATGTGCACTTGGCACAAGGACACCCTCGGCCGCATGATTGACTTTGTAGTTGTGTCATGGGATTTGCGGCCTCATGTTTTGGACACTCTGTGAAGAGAGGGGCAGAGCTTTCTACCAACCACCACCTGGTGGTGAGCTGGCTCCGATGGTAGGGGAGGATGCCGGTCAGACCTGGCAGGCCCAAACGCACTGTAAGGGTCTGCTGGGAATGCCTAGCAGAGTCTCCAGAAGAACTTTGAACATGTCCGGAAGAACTTTGAACATGTCCCAGTGCCTGGGAAGTCTGTGGTGGGCTCTCCTATTTCTGGGGCTGAGGTTGACAAGGTAGTTAAAAAGGTCCTCGGTGGCAAGGCCCCGGGGGTATGAGCTCCGTCCGGAGTTCCTTAAGGCTCTGGATGCTGTGGGGCAGTATTGGTTTACAAGACTCTGCAACATTGCGTCTACATCGGGGGCGGTACCTCTGGATTGGCAGACCGGGGTGGTTGTTCCCCGGTCTGCCAATCCGGTTTGCTATGAGTCCTAACTGCTTTGGTACACCTGCCGATGACAGCCTTCAGTATTTTCTGGCTGTCATCAGCCACAAAATACTACATTACTCTGGCGTTGCAAGTAATAAGAGGCTGGGTTGTCAGAAGGGGTACCGGAGGGTGTGTTCCAACTATCGTAGATCACACTCCTCAGCATTCCCGGTAAGGTCTATTCATGCGTACTGGAGAGGAGGAACCTCGGATCCAGGACAAACAGTGTGGTTTTTCCTGGTCGTGGAATGGTAGACCAGCTCTAAACTCTCGGCAGGGTCCTTGAGTGTGCATGGGAGTTTGCCCAACCATTCTACATAAGTTTTGTGGACTTGGAGAAGACATTCGACCTTGGCCCCCGGTAAATCCTGTGGGTAGTGCTCAGAGAGTATGGAGTATCGGCATGTCTGATTGTGGCGGGTGTCTCCCTGTATGATCAGTGTCAGAGCTTGGTCCGCATTTCCGGCAGTATGTCGGACCCCTTTCCAGTGAGGGTTGGACTCCGCCAAGGCTGCCCTTTGTCACCGATTCTGTTCATAACTTTAATGGACAGAATATCTAGGCGCAGTCATGGCTTTGACTGCGCCTGGTTTGGTGGCTGCAGGATTAGGTCTCTGCTTTTTGCAGATGATGTGGTCCTGATGGCTTCAACTGGCCAGGATCTTCAGCTTTCATTGGATCGGTTCGCAGTGAAGCGACTGGGATGAGAATCAGCACCTCCAACTCCCAGTCCATTGTTCTCGCCCGGGAAAGGGTGGAGTGCCATCTCCAGGTTGGGAAAGAGATCTTGCCCCAAGTGAAGGCGTTCAAGTACCTAGGTGTCTTGTTCACGAGTGAGGATAGAGTGGATCGTGAGATCTACAGGCGGATCGGTGCAGCGTCTTCAGTAATGAGGACGCTATATCGACCCGTTGTGGTGAAGAAGGAGCTGAGCCAGAAGGAAAAGCTTTCAATTTACCGGTCGATCAACGTTCCCATCCTCACCTATGGTCATGAGCTTTGGGTTATGACCAAAAGGACAAGGTCACGGGCACAACCGGCCGAAATGAGTTTCCTCCGCCGGGTGGTGGGTCTCTCCCTTAGAGATAGGGTGAAAAGCTCTGTCATCCGTGAGGAACTCAGTGTAAAGCCACTGCTCCTCCACATTGAGAGGAGCCAGATGAGGTGGTTCGGGCATCTGCTCAGGATGCCACATTGATACAATATTACAGGCATGTTTAGACATCTTGCATGTTTGGTTTTGGAGTTATGTTTATATAACCTGCTTTCTGAACCGCCACCTTGTGGTTTGCGTGTCCCACTGATCCTAGGAGCTATGTTGTCCAGGGGCTTCTTTGCCCCCTGGTAGGGTCCCCCAAGAAAAACAGGTCCTAGGTGAGGAATCAGACAAAGAGCAGCTCAAAGACCTTTATGAAAAGTACAAATCGAGGACCTAGATTTTTTTCTTGCCCGGACGCGGGTCACCATGGCTCCCCTGTGGAGCCAGGCCCAGAGGTGGGGCACGATGGCGAGCGACTGGTGCCCATGGGGCCCAGCTCGAAGAGGCAACGTGGGTCCCCCCTGCAATAGGCTCACCACTCATGGGCTGGGTCATAGAGGTCGGGTGCAGTGTGAGCTGGGCGGCAGCCGAAGGCAGGGCACTTGGCAGTCCGATTATCGGCTACATAAGCTCGCTCTTGGGACGTGGAACGTCACCTCGCAGGGATGGAAGGAGCCTGAGCTGGTGCGCGAGGTGGAGAAGTTCCCGGCTAGATAAAGTTGGACTCACTTCGACGCACAGCAAGGGCTCTGGAACCTGTTCTCTCAAGAGGGGTTGGACTCTCTCCCACTCTGGCGTTGCAAGTAATGAGAGGCTGGGTTGTCAATTCTTGTTGCCCCCGGCTCAAAGCCTGCACATTGGACTTAACCCAGTAGACGAGATGGTAGCTTCCTTTCGCTTTCTGGTTGGGTGACGGGTCCTGACTGTTGGTGTTTACGCACCAAACAGCAGCTCAGGGTACCCACGCTTTTTGGATTCCCTTGAGAGTGCTCCCTCGGGTGATTCCCTTGTTCTGCTGGGGGTCTTCAACGCTCATGTTGGCAACGACAGTGAAACCTGGAGAGTCGTGATTGGGAAAAATGGCCACCCGGATCTGAACCCAAGTGGTGCTTTGTTATTGGACTTTTGTGCTCGTCACGGATTGTCCATTTCAAACACAATGTTCAAACATAAGGGTGTCCATATGTGCACTTGGCACCAGGACACCCTCGGCCGCAGTTCCATGATTGACTTTGTAGTTGTGTCATGGGATTTGCGGCCTCATGTTTTGGACACTCGGGTGAAGAGAGGGGCGAGCTTTCTACCGATCACCGCCTGGTGAGCTGGCTCCGATGGTGGGGAAGGATGCCGGACAGACCTGGCAGGCCCAAACGCATTGTGAGAGTCTTTTGGGAACGCCTAGCAGAGTCTCCTGTCAGAGAGAGTTTCTTTTTCCACCTCCGGAAGAACTTTGAACATGTCACAAAGGAGGTGCTGGACATTGAGTCGGAATGGATCATGTTCCGTGCCTCTCTTGTCGAGCCAGCTGATTGGAGCTGTGGCCGCAAGGTGTTTGGTGCCTGTCGTTGGGGTAATCCTAGAACCCGCTGGTGTCCACCAGCAGTGCGGGATGCCGTCAAGCTGAAGAAAGAGCTTATCTGGTACTTTTGGCTCACGGGACTCCAGAGGCAGCGGGCATACCGACAGGCCAAGCGAAACCTCCTCAATCCCACCAACACGTCTTCCTATGAGGAAGCAGTGTCTGGGGAATCTGTGGTGAGCTGAAGATCCTGGCCAGTTGAAGCCATAAGGACCACATCATCTGCAAAAAGCAGAGACCTAATCCTGCAGCCACCAAACCGGATCCCCTCAACGCCATGACTGCGCCTAGAAATTCTGTCAATAAAAGTTATGAACAGAATCGGTGACAAAGGGAAGCCTTGGCGGAGTCCAACCCTCACTGGAAAGGGGTCCGACTTACTGCCGGCAATGCGGACCAAGCTCTGACACTGATCATACAGGGAGCGACCCGCCACAATCAGACATGCCGATACCCCATACTCTCTGAACACTCCCCACAGGACTTCCCGGGGTGGCCACGGTCGAATGTCTTCTCCAAGTCCACAAAGCACATGTAGACTGGTTGGGCAAACTCCCATGCACACTCAAGGACCCTGCCGAGAGTATAGAGCTGGTCTACCGTTCCACGACCAGGACGGAAACCACACTGTTCGTCCTGGATCCGAGGTTCCTCTTCTCCAGTACACATGAATAGACCTTACCGAGAAGGCTGAGGAGTGTGATCTACGATAGTTGGAACACACCCTCCGGTTCCCCTTCTTAAAGAGAAGAACCACCACCCCGGTCTGCCAATCCAGAGGTACCGCCCCAGATGTCCACGCGATGCCCCACAGCATCCAGAGCCTTAAGGAACTCCGGACGGAGCTCATCTACCCCCGGGGCCTTGCCACCGAGGAGGTTTTTAACTACCTTGGCAACCTCAGCCCCAGAAATAGGAGAGCCCACCACAAATTCACCAGACACTGTTTCCTCATAGGAAGACGTGTTGGTGGGATTGAGGAAGTTTCGCTTGGCCTGTCGGTATGCCCGCTGCCTCTGGAGTCCCATGAGCCAAAAGGACCAGATAAGCTCTTTCTTCAGCTTGACGGTATCCCGCACTGCTGTTGGACACCAGCGGGTTCTAGGATTACCGCCACGACAGGCACCAAACACCTTGCGGCCACAGCTCCAATCAGCTGGCTCCACAAGAGAGGCACGGAACATGATCCATTCCGACTCAATGTCCAGCACCTCCTTTGTGACATGTTCAAAGTTCTTCCGGAGGTGGAAAAAGAAACTCTCTCTGACAGGAGACTCTGCTAGGCGTTCCCAAAAGACTCTCACAATGCGTTTGGGCCTGCCAGGTCTGTCCGGCATCCTTCCCCACCATCGGAGCCAGCTCACCAGGTGGTGATCTTTAGAAAGCTCACCCCTCTCTTCACCCGAGTGTCCAAAACATGAGGCTGCAAATCCCATGACACAACTACAAAGTCAATCATGGAACTGCGGCCGAGGGTGTCCTGGTGCCAAGTGCACATATGGACACCCTTATGTTTGAACATTGTGTTTGTTATGGACAATCCGTGACGAGCACAAAAGTCCAATAACAAAGCACCACTTGGGTTCAGATCCGGGTGGCCATTTTTCCCAATCACGACTCTCCAGGTTTCACTGTCGTTGCCAACATGAGCGTTGAAGACCCCCAGCAGAACAAGGGAATCACCCGAGGGAGCACTCTCAAGGGAATCCAAAAAGAGTGGGTACTCTGAGCTGCTGTTTGGTGCGTAAACACCAACAGTCAGGACCCGTCACCCAACCAGAAAGCGGAGGGAAGCTACCATCTCGTCTACTGGGTTAAGTCCAATGTGCAGGCTTTGAGCCGGGGGGCAACAAGAATTGACAACCCAGCCTCTCATTACTTGCAACCCCAGAGTGGGAGAGAGATAATGCGAAAAAAGCAATTTAAATGTATTAAAAAACAACTTTTAAACCAAACATGTAAAATGTCTAAAAATGCCAGTAATATTGAACTATGTAAGTTTTACTAGAATCAATTGTTTTTGTATGGTTTGCTAATACAAAAATTAGGTTTTACACATAATGACATTATAACTTTAACACTCAATATGAAAGTTATTTAATTATAACTCCTAAATACACATGAAACATGTCTATAGCGTGAAAAAAATTATCTTTGTGAGTGTTGCTAGAAACATTTTCTTTTGTAAGGTTTGCAAAGACACAAGTTAGTTTTTTTAACTCAATATGACAGTATAACGCCCCACTCAATATGACAGTTATTTAAACATAACTCCTAAACCACACCTGAAAAATGGCTAATAATGCCTGAAATAATGCATCTTTGGGAGTTTTACTGGACACATATGCTTTTTTAAGGCTTGCAAACACAAAAATTATTTTTTTACTCAATATGACAGTAATGTTCTAAAAATCCTGAGATAATTCGAAAAAAGCAATACAAATGTATTCCAACATAATTCCTAAACCAAACATGCAGAATGTCTGAAAATGCCTGTAATATTGAATCCATGTGAATTTTATTTGAATCAGTTGTAGGGTTTGCAAATACAAAAATTGGGTTTTATAACAAACACAGGTTGGTTTTTTTTACTCAATATAACAGTTTGGCTGTCATACTATAAATGAAAGTTATATAAACATGACTCCAAAACCAAACATGCATAACGTCCAAAACTGCCTGTAATATTGTAAATATGTGAGTTTTACTAGAATCAGGGTTGCAAATACAAAAATTGGGTTTTATGACAGTATACTGTCACACTCAATATGACATTTATTTAAACATAACTCAAACAACACATGCAAAATGGCTAATAATGCCTGGAGACATGTTATTACGACATTAGTTTTACTAGAAAAATGGTCTTTTGTAAGGTTTGCAAAGACACAAGTTAGTTTTTTTTGTGCCCTGCCTTCGGCTGCCGCCCAGCTCTTACTGCACCCTCTATGACCCAAGCCCATGAGTGGTGAGCCCTGGAGGGGGGATCCACGTTGCCTCTTCGAGCTGAGCACGGCTGGGCCCCATGGGGACAGGCCCGTCAATCGCCATCGTGCCCCACCTCTGGGCCTGGCTCCACAGGGGAGCCACGGTGACCTGCGTCCGGGCGAGAAAACATCTAGGTCCTCAATTGTACTTTTAATAAAGGTCTTTGAGCTGCTCTTTGTCTGATCCCTCACCTAGGACCTGTTTGTCTTGGGGGACCCTACCAGGGGTTATAGAAGCCCCCGGACAACATTTTCCTGGATCAGTAGGACACGCAAACCACAAAGGTGGCGGCTCAGAAAGCAGGTTATATAAATATAACTCCAAAACCAAACATGCAATATGTCTAAACATGCCTGTAATATTGTATTAATGTGAGTTTTACTAGAATCGGTTGTTTTTGTAAGGTTTGCAAATACAAAAATTAGGTTTTACTCACAATGACAAAATCACACTCAATATGACAGTTATTTAAACATAACTCATGAACTACACATAAAAATGGCTAATAATGCCTGAAATAATGAATCCTTGGGAGTTTTACTGAGTTTTACATTTTGCAAACACAAAAAGTAGTTTTTTACTCAATATGACTGTAATGTTCTTAGAACCCTGAGATAATGGGATAAAAGCAATACAAATGTATTTAAACCTAACTCTTAAACAACACATGCAAAATGGCTAATAATGCCTAGGGAGACATGTAAGGTTGTTAGTTTAAAAAAAATATCTTTTGTAAAGATATCAAAGACACAAGCTAGTTTTTTTTAATTCAATAAGACAATATTGAATAAAAAGTCATACTAAATATGAAAGTTACATAAACATAACTCCAAAACCAAACATGTGTCATGTCTAAAAATGCCTGTAATAATGTATTTAAGTGAGTTTGTAAGGTTTGCAAAAACAAAAAGTAGTTTTTTACTCAATATGAAAGTAATGTTCTGAGAATCCTGAGATAATGCAAAAAAAGGAATAAAAATGTATTCAAACACTAATTTTAAACCAAACATGTAAAATGTCTAAAAATGCCTGTAATATTGAATCTATGTAAGTTTTACTAGAATCAATTGTTTTTGTAAGGTTTGCAAATACAAAAATTAGGTTTTACACATAATGACATTATAACTGTAACACTCAATATGACAATTATTTATTTATAACTCAACCACACATGAAACATGTCTAATAATGCGTGAAAAAATGTATCTTTGTGAGTGTTACTAGAAACATTTTCTTTTGTAAGGTTTGCAAAGACACAGGTTAGTTTTTTTTACTCAATATGACAGTATAACTGCCACACTCAATATGACAGTTATTTAAACATAACTCTTAAACTACACATGAAAAATGACTAACAATGCCTGAAATAATGCATTCTTGTAAGTTTTAATCGAAACATATGCTTTTTTAAGGCTTGCAAACACAACAATTATTTTTTTACTCAATGAGACAGTAATGTTCTAAAATTCTGAGATAATACGAAAAAATTAATGAAAATGATTCCAACATAATTCCTAAACCAAACATGCAAAATGTCTAAAAATGTCGTAGTATTGAATCCATGTGAGTTTTACTAGTTTTAGTTGATTTTGTAAGGTTTGCAAATACATAAATTAGGTTATACTCACAATGACAGTATACTGTCACACTCAATATGACAGTTATTTAAACATAACTCAAACCACACACGAAAAATGGCTAATAATGCCTGAAATAATGCATCGTTGGCAGTTTTACTCGAAACACATGCTTTTTTAAATCTTGCAAACACAAAAAGTAATTTTTTTACTCAATAAGACTGTAATGTTGTTAAAATCCTGAGATAATGCGAAAAAAGCAATACAAATGTATTTAACCATTACTCTTAAACAACACATGCGAAATTGCTAATAATGCCTGGAAACATGTATCTTTGTTAGTTTTACTAGAAAGATGGTATTTTGTAAAGTTTGCAAAAGCAAAAAGTAGTTTTTTACTCAATATGAAAGTAATGATCTTAGAATCCTGAGATAATGCGAAAAAAGCAATAAAAATGTATTTAAACATAAAATCCTAAACAACACATGCAAAATGGCTAATAATGCCTGGAGACATGTATCTTTGTTAGGTTTACTAGAAAAATGATATTTTGTAAAGTTTGCAAAGACACTAGCTAGTTATTTTAAATTCAATATGACAGTATAACAGTCATACTAAATATGAAAGTTATCAAAACATAACTCTAAAACCAAACATGTGTCATGTCTAAAAATGCCTGTAATAATGTATTTATGTGAGTTTGTAAGGTTTGCAAAAACAAAAAGTGGTTTTTTACTAAATATGAAAGTAATGATCTTAGAATCCTGAGATAATGCGAAAAAAGCAATAAAAATGTATTTAAACATAATTAATTCTAAACAACCCATACAAAATGGGTAATAATGCCTGGAGACATGTATCTTTGTTAGTTTTACTAGAAAAATTATCTTTTGTAAAGTTTGCAAAGACACAAGCTAGTTTTTTTTATTCAATATGACAGTATAACAGTCATACTAAATATGAAAGTTATCTAAACATAACTCCAAAACTAAACATGTGCCATGTCTAAAAATGCCTGTAATAATGTATTTATGTGAGTTTGTAAGGTTTGCAAAAACAAAAAGTAGTTTTTTACTCAATATGAAAGTAATGATCTTAGAATCCTGAGATAATGCGAAAAAAGCAATAAAAATGTATTTAAACATAATTCCTAAACAACCCATGCAAAATGGGTAATAATGCCGGGAGACATGTATCTTTGTAAGTTTTACTAGAAACATTATATTTTGTAAAGTTTGCAAAGACACAAGCTAGTTTTTTTTTTATTCAATATGACAGTATAACAGTCATACTAAATATAAAAGTTATATAAACATAACTCCAAAACCAAACACGTGTCATGTCTAAAAATGTCTGTAAAAATGTATTTATGCAAGTTTGTAAGGTTTGCAAAAACAAAAAGTACTTTTTTACTCACTATGAAAGTAATGATTTTAGAATCCTGAGATAATGCGAAAAAAGCAATAAAAATGTATTTAAACATAATTCCTAAACAACCCATGCAAAAAGGGGAATAATGCCTGGAGACATGTATCTTTGTTAGTTTTACTAGAAAAATGATCTTTTGTAAAGTTTGCAAAGAAACAAGCTAGTTTTTTTTTAATTCAATATGACAGTATAACAGTCATACTAAATATGAAAGTTATCTAAACATAACTCCAAAACCAAACATGTGTCATGTCTAAAACTGCCTGTAATAATGTATTTATGTACGTTTGTAAGGTTTGCAAAAACAAAAAGTAGTTTTTACTCAATATGAAAGTAATGATCTTAGAATCCTGAGATAATGCGAAAAAAGCAATAAAAATGTAATCAAACACAACTTT
The DNA here is from genome assembly GCF_033978785.1 of Entelurus aequoreus. Lineage (NCBI taxonomy): Eukaryota > Metazoa > Chordata > Actinopteri > Syngnathiformes > Syngnathidae > Entelurus > Entelurus aequoreus. Next base: position 51,403 of record NW_026907966.1, on the reverse strand, counting down.
TAAACCAAACATGTAAAATGTCTGAAATGCCTGTAATATTGAACTATGTAAGTTTTACTAGAATCAATTGTTTTTGTATGGTTTGAAAATACAATAATTAGGTTTTACACATAATGACATTATTATTTTAACACTCAATATGAAAGTTATTTAATTATAACTCCTAAATACACATGAAACATGTCAAATAGCGTGAAAAAATTATTTTTGTGAGTGTTGCTTGAAACATTTTCTTTTGTAAGGTTTGCAAAGACACAAGTTAGTTTTTTTTAACTCAATATGACAGTATAACGCCACACTCAATATGACAGTTATTTAAACATAACTCCTAAACCACACCTGAAAAATGGCTAATAATGCCTGAAATAATGCATCTTTGGGAGTTTTACTGGAAACATATGCTTTTTTAAGGCTTGCAAACACAAAAATTATTTTTTTACTCAATATGACAGTAATGTTCTAAAAATCCTGAGATAATGCGAAAAAAGCAATACACATGTATTCCAACATAATTCCTAAACCAAACATGCAAAATGTCTGAAAATGCCTGTAATATTGAATCCATGTGAGTTTTATTTGAATCAGTTGTATGGTTTGCAAATACAAAAATTGGGTTTTATAACAAACACAAGTTAGTTTTTTTTACTCAATATAACAGTTTAGCTGTCATACTATATATGAAAGTTATATAAACATAACTCCAAAACCAAACATGCATTACGTCCAAAACTGCCTGTAATATTGTATATATGTGAGTTTTACTAGAATCAGGGTTGCAAATACAAAAATTGGGTTTTATGATAGTATACTGTCACACTCAATATGACAGTTATTTAAACATAACTCAAACAACACATGCAAAATGGCTAACAATGCCTGGAGACATGTTATTACGACATTAGTTTTACTAGAAAAACGGTCTTTTGTAAGGTTTGCAAAGACACAAGTTAGTTTTTTTTTTATTGAATATGACAGTATAACTGTCATAATAAATATGAAAGTTATATAAACATAACTCTAAAACCAAACATGCATTATGTCTAAAAATGCCTGTAATATTGTATCTGTGTGAGTTTAACTAGATTTAGTAGTTTTTGTAAGGTTTGCAAATACAAAATATGGGTTTTACTCACTATGACAGTATACTGTCACACTCAATCTGACAGTTATTTAAACATAACTCCTAAACCACACATGCAAAATGGCTAATAATGCCTGGAGATATGTATCTTTGGGAGTTTTACTAGAAACAATATATTGTGTAAGGTTTAGTTAGTTTTTGTACTCAATCTGACAATATAACTGTCATTCTAAATCCATCCATTTTCTTCCGCTTATCCGAGGTCGGGTTGCCTGAGCAGAAAATCCCAGACTTCCCTCTCCCCAGCCACTTCGTCCAGCTCTTGTCGGGGTATTCCGAGGCGTTCCCAGGCCAGCCGGGAGACATAGTCTTTCCAATGTGTCCTAGGTCTTCCCCGTGGCCTCCTGCCGGTCGGACTTGCCCTAAACACCTCCCTAGAGGCGTTCGGGTGGCATCCTGAGCAGATGCCCGAACCACCTCATTGGCTCCTCTCAATGCGGAGGAGCAGCTGCTTTACTCTGAGTTCCTCCCGGATGACAGAGCTTCTCACCCTATCTCTAAGGGAGAGACCCACCACCCGGCAGAGGAAACGCATTTCGGCCGCTTGTACCCGTGACCTTGTCCTTTCGGTCATAACCCAAAGCTAGGAACGTAGATCGACGGTAAATTGAGAGCTTTTCCTTCTGGCTCAGCTCCTTCTTCACCACAACGGATCGATATAGCGTCCTCAATACTGAAGATGCCGCACCGATCCGCCTGTGGATCACCCGATCCACTCTATCCTCACTCGTGAACAAGACTCCTAGGTACTTGAACTCCTCCACTTGGGGCAAGATCTCCTACCCAACCTGGAGATGGCACTCGACCCTTTCCTGCGCGAGAACCATGGACTTGGACTTGGAGGTGCTGATTCTCATCCCAGTCGCTTCACACTCAAGGACCCTGCCGAGAGTATAGACCTGGTCTACCGTTCCACGACCAGGACGAAAACCACACTGTTCGTCCTGGATCCGAGTTTCTTCCTCTCCAGTACACATGAATAGACCTTACCGGGAAGGCTGAGGAGTGTGTTTCACGATAGTTGGAACACACCCTCCGGTTCCCCTTTATAAAGAGAGGAACCACCACCCCGGTCTGCCAATCCAGAGGTACCACGGTAATGTCCACGCGATGTTGCAGAGTCTTGTCAACCAAGACAGCTCCACAGTTTTCAAAGCCTTAAGGAACTCCGGACGGAACTCATCCACCCCTGGGGCCTTGCCACCGAGGAGCTTTTTAACTACCTAGGCAACCTAAGCCCCAGAAATAGGAGAGCCCACCACAGATTCCCCAGGCACTGCTTGGCCTTTCGGTATGCCCGCTGCCTCTGGAGTCCCATGAGCCAAAAGGACCCGATAGGCTCTTTCTTCAGCTTGACGGCATCCCTCACTGCTGGTGGCCACCAGTGAGTTCTAGGATTACCGCCACGACAGGCACCAAACACCTTGCGGCCACAGCTCCAATCAGCCGGCTCCACAAGAGAGGCACGGAACATGGTCCACTCCGACTCAATGTCCAGCACCTCCCTCGTGACATGTTCAAAGTTCTTCCGGAGGTGGAAATTGAAACTCTCTCTGACAGGAGACTCTGCTAGGCGTTCCCAGCAGACCCTCACAATGCGTTTGGGCCTGCCAGGTCTGTCCTGCATCCTCCCCCACCATCGGCGCCAGCTCACCACCAGTTGATGATCGGCAGAAAGCTCTGCCCCTCTCTTCACCCGAGTGTCCAAAACATGAGGCCGCAAATCCCATGACACAACTACAAAGTCAATCATGGAACTGCGGCCGAGGGTGTCCTGGTGCCAAGTACACATATAGACACCCTTATGTTTGAACATTGTGTTTGTTATGGACAATCCGTGACGAGCACAAAAGTCCAATAACAAAGCACCACTTGGGTTCGATCCGGGTGGCCATTTTTCCTAATCACGACTCTCCAGGTTTCACTGTCCTTGCCAACATGAGCATTGAAGTCCCCCAACAGAACAAAGGAATCACCCGAGGGAGCACTCTCCAATACTCCCTCAAAGGAATCCAAAAAGAGTGGGTACTCTGAGCTACTGTTTGGTGCGTAAACACAAACAACAGTCAGGACCCGTCACCCAACCCGATGGCAGAGGGAAGCTACCATCTCGTCTACTGGGTTAAAGTCCAACGTGCAGGCTTTGAGCAACAACAATTGCCACCCCAGCCTCTCATTGCTTGCAACGCCAGAGTGGAAGAGAGTCCAGCCCCTCTTGAGAGAACAGGTTCCAGAGCCCTTGCTGTGCGTCGAAGTGAGTCCAACTATATCTAGCCGGAACTTCTTCACCTCGCGCACCAGCTCAGGCTCCTTCCCTCCCAGCGAGGTGACGTTCCACGTCCCAAGAGCGAGATTATGTAGCCGATAATCGGACCGCCAAGTGCCCTGCTTTCGGCTGCCGCCCAGTTCACACTGCATCCGACCTCTATGACCTCAATGGGCCCATGAGTGGTGAGCCCATTGGAGGGTTGACCCACGTTGCCTCTTTGAGCTGAGCCCGGCAGGGCCCCATGGAGACATCGTGCCCCACCTCTGCGCCTGGCTCCACAGGAGAGCCACGGTGACCCGTGCCTGGGCGAGAAAAAAATCTAGGTCCTCGATTTGTACTTTTCATAAAGGTCTTTGAGCTGCTCTTTGTCTGATCCCTCACCTAGGACCTGTTTGTCTTGAGGGACCCTACCAGGGGGCATAGAAGTCCTCGGACAACATAGCTCCTAGGATCAGTGGTACACGCAAACCACAGAGGTGGCGGCTCAGAAAGGGGGTTATATAAACATAATTACAAAACCAAACATGCAATATGTCTAAACATGCCTGTAATATTGTATTAATGTGAGTTTTACTAGAATCAGTTGTTTTTGTAAGGTTTGCAAATACAAAATATGGGTTTTACTCACTATCACAGTATAATGTCAAACTCAATCTGACAGTTATTTAAACATAACTCCTAAACCACACATGCAAAATGGCTAATAATGCCTGGAGATATGTATCTTTGTGAATTTTACTAGGAACAACATATTGTGTAAGGTTTAGTTAGTTTTTGTACTCAATATGACAGTATAACTGTCATACTAAATCCATCCATTTTCTTCCGCTTATGGTCGGGTTATGGTCGGGTTGCGGGGGCCGCAGCCTAAGCAGAGAAGCCCAAACTTCCCTTTCTCCAGCCACTTCGTCCAGCTTTTCTCGGGGGATCCCGGGGTGTTCCCAGGCCAGTCCGGGAGACATTGTGTTCCCAATGTGTCCTGGGTCTTCCCCGTGGCCTCCTGCCGGTCGGACTTGCCCTAAACACCTCCCTAGGGAGGCGTTCGGGTGGCATCCTGAGCAGATGCCCGAACCACCTCATCTGGCTCCTCTGGTGGAGGAGCAGCGGCTTTACTGTGAGTTCCTCCAGGATGACAGAGCTTCACCTTCACCAGGGGTGTCAAACTCAAATACAGAGTGGGCCAAAGTTTAAAACTGAACCAAGGTTGAACAAATTAACCTTTTAATAGGGACCCAAACAAGTTTTGCTTTGAATATTGAACAAGCAAGGATTATATAACTTTATAGTGACATGCAAAATCGAGATTCAAATAATAATAATAATTAAAAAATATCAATTGCATATCAAATACAATTTAAATAAAAATTGAATGCCTCTTTTCTATTTGCAGCCTTCTGAGGTAAATATCAACATTAACTTTTTCCACAGGTTAATAAATTTGAAAATAAAATAACAATGAATAAGACAACCATTCAGGACTTTAAACTGCTCAGTTTGCAACACACTGATCTAATTTGATGTGCCCAAGCCAGATACCTGGCATCTTTTTTTGGATGCTAGTTCTTTAAAGTCGGGGCTCAGGCTTTGAGCCGAGGCGACTTTCATTATCTGACAAAGGTGTTCAACAGTCATATCTCGTACACCCAATTCTAACATCGTTCAGACCCAGTCACAAGATATGTGCAGTTTCAGCACCCATACACAAGTGAATGCAAAGTATACTTCATCAACAGCGATACGGGTTACACTGAGGGTGCCAGTATAAAAAACTTTAACACTGTTAGAAATATACACCACACTGTGAACCCACACCAAACAAGAATAAAAAACAATTTTCGGGAGAACATCCGCACCGTAACACAACATAAACACAGAAGAACAAATACCCAGAATCCTTTGCAGCACTAACTCTTTCGGGATGCTACAAAATACACCCCCGCTACCACCAAACCACCCCCACCCACACACACACACACACCTTGCAGCGTCCCGGAAGATTTAGTGCTACAAAGGGTTCTGGGTATTTGTTCTGTTGTGTTTATGTTGTGTTACGGTGCGGATGTTCTCCCGAAATGTGTTTGTCATTCTTGTTTGGTGTGGATTCACAGTGTGGCGTATATTCCTAAAAGTGTTAAAGTTTTTTTATTTGGCTACCGTCAGTGTAACCTGTATCGCTGTTGATGAAGTATGCGTTGCATTCAATTGTGTGTGGGTGCAGATGCTGCACTGACATGAAACTAAGCCAGCACTCGTTTGACTAGCTGAAAAAAAAAAAAAAAAATTTCGTGAGGACTGCTGGGGTCAAACCCGGGAGGGTTGGCAAGTATTAGAAGTAGCGGTGTTACTGCGGCACTGCCGCAATGTATAATCCACGGTCCAGCTTTAGTGTTAATTTGATATTGCCTCAAGGGCCCACGGGCCAGAGTTTGACACCCATGACCTTCACTGTAAAAAATTACTGTAAAAATAAAAAATAAAATTACAGTTATATACTCCATCCATCCATCCATTTTCTACCGCTTATTCCCTTCGGTGTCGCGGGGGGCGCTGGAGCCTATCTCAGCTACAATCGGGCGGGAGGCGGGGTACACCCTGGACAAGTCGCCACCTCATCGCAGGGCCAACACAGATAGAGAGACAACATTCACACTCACATTCACACACTAGGGCCAATTTAGTGTTGCAAATCAACCTATCCTGTTGTTCTTTAATGCAGTTAAGTACTGTAAATTGTGTTGCATTTTTCAAAAAATATCGACCAGCAGTAAGTTACTGTAAAACCTACAGTATAATTCAGTATTTTTCAGACTTGTTTCTTGGGTCCGCCCACAATTCGTCCAACCGAGCTTCATTTCACCTGGCCGCCCCTGCTAAATCCATCCTACTGCATCGTGTGTTTTTGATAACAAGGTAAGAGTCACTTGTACCTTGATGTGTAATTTTCTGTTTGAATTACTTTTTATATATATTTATAAAGTCTGGAGGTCTACTTGCATTAAAAAAATGTTCACAGCACTGAGAAAAGGTTGAGAACCACTGCCTTAGGACAGTGGTTCTCAACCTTTTTTCAGTGATGTACCCCTGTGAACATTTTTTTAATTCAAGTACCCCCTAATCAGAGCAAAGCATTTTTGGTTGAAAAAAAGAGATAAAGAAGTAAAATACAGCACTATGTCATCAGTTTCGGATTTATTAAATTGTATAACAGTGCAAAATATTGCTCATTTGTTGTGGTCTTTCTTGAACTATTTGGAAAAAAAGAATTACAAATAACTAAAAACTTGTTGAAAAATAAACAAGTGATTCAATTATAAATAAAGATTTTTACACATAGAAATAATCAACTTAAAGTGCCCTCTTTGGGGATTGTAATAGAGATCCATCTGGATTCATGAACTTCATTCTCAACATTTCTTCACAAAAAAAGAAATCTTTAACATCAATATTTATGGAACATGTCCACATGTCTCAGCTGCATTACTGCTACGCTTTAACCACGCCTCCATTGTGTTCTACATGGATAGTTGATTGACAGTTGGTGCCGTGTGGCACCGCCAGGTAGGGTCAAACCATCATGGCATGGGGGAAACTCTGGCTTTATGGTAATGAATGGAATAGCCTACTTGATTAGATGTTCAGTTTATGAACTTACATTCATATTTTGTCGAAGTATTATTCAATAAATATATTTATAAAGGGTTTTTGAATTGTTGCTATTTTTAGAATATTTTTTTTTAAAATCTCACGTACCCCTTGGCATACCTTCAAGTACCCCCAGGAGTACGCGTACCCCCATTTGAGAACCACTGCCTTAGGAGACTAGATGTAAACAGAGTAAAGAGAGAGCGAGTGAGGTGGCCATTCCAAATACTTTTAAAATGCTACCCATATTGGATACTGTTTAGGAACATAAACTGCATTTCTTGACTGTACCAGTTGCTGGTGACAAAGTCACAATAAAACGTTGGATGATCAGCATGGAAGGTGATGTCATCTGCAAAGGCATCCAACCTAGCTTCATCTCAGGGCTTGCTGCCCTTCTTGCTTGGTGCTCGGACATTGGAATTTGTTCAAAGGTAAATCCTCTCGATACTGTTAAATACTGTTAGGATATTTTATTTTATATTTCTCACCTCTGTTCAGGAATTTGACTTGGCATTTCCCCAATTCTGTGCCTTAAATCAATGACTCTTCTGTTCCTTTGTGGACCTTCTTATTAGGGACCGAAGCACCAGTTTGACTCTAGGATACAGAGAAGGTAGGTAATGTGCAGGTAAAGATATGTTGACTGGGTCAAAGAAGGAAGCACCTGTTTGACCCCAGGATGCAGAAAAAATAGGTAATTTGCAGGTATGTTGACTGGGTGATGGCAGGAAGCACCAGCGTGACCCGAGGATGCAGAGCAAGTAGGTAATGTGCGGGTGAAGATATGTTGAATGGGTGAAAGAAGGAAGCGCAGGTGTGGTCGAGGCAATGCAGACAAGGTAGGTATGTGCAGGTGAAGATATGTTGTATGGTGAAAGAAAGAAGCACCAGTGTGACCCCAGGATGCAGGGAAGGTAGGTAATAAGCAGGTAAAGATACCGTAATTTCCGGACTATAAGCCGCTACTTTTTCCCCTCGTTCTGGTCCCTGCGGCTTATACAAGGGTGCGGCTTATTTACGGCCTGTTCTTCTCCGACACCGACGAAGAGGATTTCGGTGGTTTTAGTACGCAGGAGGAAGACGATGACACAATGATTAAAGACTGACTTTTCATATACCGGTAGGCTGGTTATTTTGATAACGTACAGGCGAGCACTTTGTATTACTTTGCACCGTTGTATTATTTGTACTCTGCACAAATGCTGTTCGCCATGTCAAAGATGTGAAAGTTTGATTGAATGATTGAAAGATTTATTGTTAATAAAGGGGACGCTTTGCGTTCCCAAACAGTCATCTCTGTCCCGACAATCCCCTCCGTGGTAGCAGGAACCCCTATATACTACGGTAATTACACATCAAAACCCTGCGGCTTATAGTCGGGTGCGGCTTATATATGGAGCAATCTGTATTTTCCCCTAAATTTAGCTGGTGCGGCTTATAGTCAGGTGCGGCTTATAGTCCGGAAATTACGGTATGTTGAATGGGTAAAGGCAGGAAACACCAGCTAGACGCCAGGATACAGAGGAGGTAGGTAATGTGCAGGTAAAGATATGTTGAATGGGTAAAGGTAGAAAGCACCAGCATGACCACACTATGCAGAGAAGGTAGGTGATGTGCAGGTAGAGATATGTTGAATGGGTAAAGGCAAGAAGCACCAGTGTGACCCCAGGATGCAGAGAAGATAGGTAATGAGCAGGTAACGATATGTTAAATGGGTGAAAGCAGGAAACATCAGCGTAAATACACGGTCCCGTAGATGGAGAGAAAACATAAATAGAGAGAGGGATTGGGGAGGCTTTAGCATTGTCTTCCTCTCTGAATTTGTCTTAATGGGTTTTAGAGCATTCACTCATCTACAGCTGTGGTTATGGTATGGCTCACATACATCCTAAAATTGATATTAATATTTGTGCAGTGCATATTCCTAAATAACAATGTGAGGGGAGTTCTGCATCGATTGCAAGTAATCTTCAATCACAACAGAATATATAATATGCTTTTTCTCTTTTTTAGGCAATTCATTGGCGTTAACCCCGAGAGGGGAACAAAGGCTAGCCAGGGAAAGGTGGTGTCCAAGAAGACCGGGAAGCTGGTTCAGAAAAAGGCAGCAACTGTAAATCCTCACGTAGCCACCCTTATAAAACATCTCACAGACTTTGAGTGGGGCTTTATGTAGCCGACAACTAAACACTGGACTCGTGTTCAGTGTTTTGTCTCCAGTTTGAAATTAAGTTGACATGTTATAAATGTTAAAATGCTTTACTAAAAATAAGACGAATGCACTAAATGTACATTGAATGTATTTGATGCACTTTAAAATAATTGGTTAATAAAAGCATTAACTTGCAAGGCCATTTCTCAAGTCATTTTTATGCCAGCAGATTGCAGGGGTTTTGATTTTGAAAATTTAAAAGTTCAATTCATTAACTTCTAGTGGCATTATACTGTGAAGCTCAGTCTATAGTGCTTACAATTATTTTACTGTAATTAACTGTTAATGGATATTACAGTAGATACACTAAAATAACAGTGTAATGCCGCTAAACAGATGACAGTATTATGCTGTGAAGCGTATATTTGATACAGCACAGTACTGTGATACTTTTTACAGTAATAAACTGTAGTGATGAATCACAGTATGTGTGCTGTAGAAAAACAGTTTTATACTGGAACCATTAGGTGCCAGTAGGTTACTGTAATTAAACGGTGACAATTCTTACAGTAAGGGAGAGACCCGCCACCCAGTGGAGAAAACTAATTTTGGCCGCTTGTACCCGTGATCTTGTCCTTTCGGTCTTACCCCAAAGCTCATGACCATAGGTGAGGATGGGAACGTAAATCGACCGGTTAATTGAGAGCTTATGCTTCTGGCTCAGCTCCTTCTTACCACAACGAATCGATATAGCGTCCTCATTACTGAAGACGCCGCACCGATCAGCCTGTGCATATCACGATCCACTCTTCCCTCACTCATGAACAAGACTCCAGGTACTTGAACTCATCCACAAGATCTCCTGCCCAACCTCGAGATGGCACTCCACCCTTTCCCGGGCGAGAACCTCGGACTTGGAGGTGCTGATTCTCATCCCAGTCGCTTCACACTCGGCTGCGAACCGATCCAATGAGAGCTGAAGATCATGGCCAGTTGAAGCCATAAGGACCACATCATCTGCAAAAAGCAGAGACCTAATCCTGCAGCCACCAAACCGGATCCCCTCAACGCCATGACTGCGCCTAGAAATTCTGTCCATAAAAGTTATGAACAGAATCGGTGACAAAGGGCAGCCTTGGCGGAGTCCAACCCTCACTGGAAAGGGGTCCGACTTACTGCCGGCAATGCAGACCAAGCTCTGACACTGATCATACAGGGAGCGACCCGCCACAATCAGACATGCCGATACCCCATACTCTCTGAGCACTCCCCACAGGACTTCCCGGGGTGGCCACGGTCAACTGTCTTCTCCAAGTCCACAAAGCACATGTAGACTGGTTGGGCAAACTCCCATGCACACTCAAGGACCCTGCCAAGAGTACAGAGCTGGTCTACCGTTCCATGACCAGGACGAAAACCACACTGTTCGTCCTGGATCCGAGGTTCCTCCTCTCCAGTACACATGAATAGACCTTACCGGGAATGCTGAGGAGTGTGATCTACGATAGTTGGAACACACCCTCCGGTTCCCCTTCTTAAAGAGAAGAACCACCACCCCGGTCTGCCAATCCAGAGGTACCGCCCTAGATGTCCACGCGATGTTGCAGAGTCTTGTCAACTAAAACAGCCCCACAGCATCCAGAGCCTTAAGGAACTCCGGACGGAGCTCATCTACCGAGGAGGTTTTTAACTACCTTGGCAACCTCAGCCCCAGAAATAGGAGAGCCCACCACAGATTCCCCAGACACTGCTTCCTCATAGGAAGACGTGTTGGTGGGATTGAGGAGGTTTCGCTTGGCCTGTCGGTATGCCCGCTGCCTCTGGAGTCCCATGAGCCAAAAGGACCAGATAAGCTCTTTCTTCAGCTTGACGGCATCCCGCACTGCTGGTGGACACCAGCGGGTTCTAGGATTACCCCAACGACAGGCACCAAACACCTTGCGGCCACAGCTCCAATCAGCTGGCTCGACAAGAGAGGCACGGAACATGATCCATTCCGACTCAATGTCCAGCACCTCCTTTGTGACATGTTCAAAGTTCTTCCGGAGGTGGAAAAAGAAACTCTCTCTGACAGGAGACTCTGCTAGGCGTTCCCAAAAGACTCTCACAATGCGTTTGGGCCTGCCAGGTCTGTCCGGCATCCTTCCCCACCATCGGAGCCAGCTCACCAGGCGGTGATCGGTAGAAAGCTCGCCCTTCTCTTCACCCGAGTGTCCAAAACATGAGGCCGCAAATCCCATGACACAACTACAAAGTCAATCATGGAACTGCGGCCGAGGGTGTCCTGGTGCCAAGTGCACATATGGACACCCTTATGTTTGAACATTGTGTTTGTTATGGACAATCCGTGACGAGCACAAAAGTCCAATAACAAAGCACCACTTGGGTTCAGATCCGGGTGGCCATTTTCCCCAATCACGACTCTCCAGGTTTCACTGTCGTTGCCAACATGAGCGTTGAAGACCCCCAGCAGAACAAGGGAATCACCAGAGGGAGCACTCTCAAGGGAATCCAAAAAGCGTGGGTACTCTGAGCTGCTGTTTGGTGCGTAAACACCAACAGTCAGGACCCGTCACCCAACCAGAAAGCGGAGGTAAGCTACCATCTCGTCTACTGGGTTAAGTCCAATGTGCAGGCTTTGAGCCGGGGGGCAACAAGAATTGACAACCCAGCCTCTCATTACTTCCAACGCCAGAGTGGGAGAGAGTCCAACCCCTCTTGAGAGAACTGGTTCCAGAGCCCTTGCTGTGCTTCGTAGTGAGTCCAACTTTATCTAGCCGGGAACTTCTCCACCTCGCGCACCAGCTCAGGCTCCTTCCATCCCTGCGAGGTGACGTTCCACGTCCCAAGAGCGAGCTTATGTAGCCGATAATCGGACTGCCAAGTGCCCTGCCTTCGTCTTCCGCCCAGCTCACACTGCACCCGACCTCTATGACCCAGCCCATGAGTGGTGAGCCTATTGCAGGGGGGACCCACATTGCCTCTTCGAGCTGGGCCCCATGGGCACCAGTCGCTCGCCATCGTGCCCCACCTCTGGGCCTGGCTCCACAGGGGAGCCATGGTGACCCGCGTCCGGGCAAGAAAAAAATCTAGGTCCTCGATTTGTACTTTTCATAAAGGTCTTTGAGCTGCTCTTTGTCTGATTCCTCACCTAGGACCTGTTTTTCTTGGGGGACCCTACCAGGGGGCAAAGAAACCCCTGGACAACATAGCTCCTAGGATCAGTGGGACACGCAAACCACAAGGTGGCGGTTCAGAAAGCAGGTTATATAAACATAACTCCAAAACCAAACATGCAAGATGTCTAAACATGCCTGTAATATTGTATCAATGTGGCATCCTGAGCAGATGCCCGAACCACCTCATCTGGCTCCTCTCAATGTGGAGGAGCAGTGGCTTTACACTGAGTTCCTCACGGATGACAGAGCTTCTCACCCTATCTCTAAGGGAGAGACCCACCACCCGGCGGAGGAAACTCATTTCGGCCGCTTGTACCCGTGACCTTGTCCTTTTGGTCATAACCCAAAGCTCATGACCATAGGTGAGGATGGGAACGTTGATCGACCGGTAAATTGAAAGTTTTTCCTTCTGGCTCAGCTCCTTCTTCACCACAACGGGTCGATATAGCGTCCTCATTACTGAAGACGCCGCACCGATCCGCCTGTAGATCTCACGATCCACTCTATCCTCACTCGTGAACAAGACTCCTAGGTACTTGAACGCCTTCACTTGGGGCAAGATCTCTTTCCCAAACTGGAGATGGCACTCCACCCTTTCCCGGGCGAGAACAATGGACTGGGACTTGGAGGTGCTGATTCTCATCCCAGTCGCTTCACTGCGAACCGATCCAATGAAAGCTGAAGATCCTGGCCAGTTGAAGCCATCAGGACCACATCATCTGCAAAAAGCAGAGACCTAATCCTGCAGCCACCAAACCAGGCGCAGTCAAAGCCATGACTGCGCCTAGATATTCTGTCCATTAAAGTTATGAACAGAATCGGTGACAAAGGGCAGCCTTGGCGGAGTCCAACCCTCACTGGAAAAGGGTCCGACATACTGCCGGCAATGCGGACCAAGCTCTGACACTGATCATACAGGGAGACACCCGCCACAATCAGACATGCCGATAATCCATACTCTCTGAGCACTACCCACAGGATTTACCGGGGGCTAAGGTCGAATGTCTTCTCCAAGTCCACAAAACTTATGTAGACTGGTTAGGCAAACTCCCATGCACACTCAAGGACCCTGCCGAGAGTTTAGAGCTGGTCTACCGTTCCACGACCAGGAAAAACCACATTGTTTGTCCTGGATCCGAGGTTCCTCCTCTCCAGTACGCATGAATAGACCTTACCGGGAATGCTGAGGAGTGTGATCTACGATAGTTGGAACACACCCTCCGGTTCCCCTTCTGACAACCCAGCCTCTTATTACTTGCAACGCCAGAGTAATGTAGTATTTTGTGGCTGATGACAGCCAGAAAATACTGAAGGCTGTCATCGGCAGGTGTACCAAAGCAGTTAGGACTCATAGCAGACCGGATTGGCAGACCGGGTCTGCCAATCCGGTCTGCCATCCTGGATTGGCAGACCGGGGAACAACCACCCCGGTCTGCCAATCCAGAGGTACCGCCCCCGATGTAGACGCAATGTTGCAGAGTCTTGTAAACCAATACTGCCCCACAGCATCCAGAGCCTTAAGGAACTCCGGACGGAGCTCATACCCCCGGGGCCTTGCCACCGAGGAGCTTTTTAACTACCTTGTCAACCTCAGCCCCAGAAATAGGAGAGCCCACCACAGACTTCCCAGGCACTGTTTCCTCATAGGAAGACGTGTTGGTGGGATTGAGGAGGTCTCGCTTGGCCTGTCGGTATGCCCACTGCCTCTGGAGTCCCATGAGCCAAAAGGACCCGATGGCTCTTTCTTCAGCTTGACAGCATCCCTCACTGCTGGTGGATTACCGCCACGACAGGCACCAAACACCTTGCGGCCACAGCTTCAATCAGCTGGCTCAACAAGAGAGGAACGGAACATGGTCCACTCAGACTCAATGTCCAGCACCTCCCTCGTGACATGTTCAAAGTTCTTCCGGACATGTTCAAAGTTCTTCAGGAGACTCTGCTAGGCATTCCCAGCAGACCCTTACAATGCGTTTGGGTCTGCCAGGTATGACCGGCATCCTCCCCTACCATCGGAGCCAGCTCACCACCAGGTGGTGGTTGGTAGAAAGCTCTGCCCCTCTCTTCACAGAGTGTCCAAAACATGAGGCCGCAAATCCCATGACACAACTACAAAGTCAATCATGCGGCCGAGGGTGTCCTTGTGCCAAGTGCACATATGGACACCCTTATGTTTGAACATTGTGTTTGTTATGGACAATCCGTGACAAGCACAAAAGTCCAATAACAAAGCATCACTTGGGTTCAGATCCGGGTGGCCATTTTTCCCAATCACGACTCTCCAGGTTTCACTGTCGTTGCCCACATGAGCGTTGAAGTCCACCAGCAGAACAAGGGAATCACCCGAGGGAGCACTCTCCAGTACTCCCTCAAGGGAATCCAAAAAGAGTGGGTACTCTGAGCTGCTGTTTGGTGTGTAAACACAAACAACAGTCAGGACCCGTCACCCAACCCGAAGGCTGAGGGAAGCTACTATCTCGTCTATTGGGTTAAAGTCCAACGTGCAGGCTTTGAGCCGGGGGGCAACAAGAATTGCCACCCCAGCCTCTCATTAGTTGCAACGCCAGTGTGGAATCTCTTCCACTCTGGCGTTGCAAGTAATGAAAGTTCAGCTCAGTCCAGCCCCTCTTGAGTGAACAGGTTCCAGAGCCCTTGCTGTGAGTCCAACTATATCTAGCCGGGAACGTCTCCACCTCATGCACCAGCTCAGGCTCCTTCACTCCCAGCGAGGTGATGTTCCATGTCCCAAGAGCGAGCATATGTAGCCGATAATTGGACCACCAAGTGCCCTGCCTTCGGCTGCCGCCCAGCTCACACTGCACCCTCTATGACCCAAGCCCATGAGTGGTGAGCCCTGGAGGGGGGATCCACGTTGCCTCTTCGAGCTGAGCAAGGCTGGGCCCCATGGGGACAGGCCCGTCAATCGCCATCGTGCCCCACCTCTGGGCCTGGCTCCACAGGGGAGCCACGGTGACCTGCGTCAGGGCGAGAAAACATCTAGGTCCTCAATTGTACTTTTAATAAAGATCTTTGAGCTGCTCTTTGTCTGATCCCTCACCTGTTTGTCTTGGAGGACCCTACCAGAGGGCATAGAAGCCCCCGGACAACATTTTCCTGGATCAGTAGGACACGCAAACCACAAAGGTGGCGGCTCAGATAGCAGGTTATATAAATATAACTCCAAAACCAAACATGCAATATTTTCTAAACATGCCTGTAATATTGTATCAATGTCAGTTTTACTAGAATCAGTTGTTTTTGTAAGGTTTGCAAATACAAAAATTAGGTTTTACTCACAATGACAAAATCACACTCAATATGACAGTTATTTAAACATAACTCATAAACTACACATAAAATGGCTAATAATGCCTGAAATAATGAATCCTTGGGATTTTTACTGAGTTTTACATTTTGCAATCACAAAAAGTAGTTTTTTACTCAATATGACTGTAATGTTCTTAGAACCCTGAGATAATGGGAAAAAAAAGCAATACAAATGTATTTAAACCTAACTCCTAAACAACACATGCAAAATGGCTAATAATGCCAAGGGAGAAATGTAACGTTGTTAGTTTAAAAAAATGATCTTTTGTAAAGATATCAAAGACACAAGCTAGTTTTTTAATTCAATATGACAGCATAACAGTCATACTAAATATGAAAGATATATAAACATAACTCCAAAACCAAACATGTGTCATGTCTAAAAATGCCTGTAGTAATGTATTTATGTGAGTTTGTAAGGTTTGCAAAAACAAAAAGTAGTTTTTTACTCAATATGTTCTTAGAATCCTGAGATAATGCAAAAAAAGCAATTAAAATGTATTCAAACACAAATTTTAAACCAAACATGTAAAATGTCTAAAAATGCCTGTAATATTGAATCTATGTAAGTTTTACTAGAATCAATTGTTTTTGTAAGGTTTGCAAATACAAAAATTAGGTTTTACACATAATGACATTATAACTGTAACACTCAATATGACAATTATTTATTTATAACTCCTAACCACACATGAAACATGTCTAATAATGCGTGAAAAAATGTATCTTTGTGAGTGTTACTAGAAACATTTTCTTTTGTAAGGTTTGCAAAGACACAGGTTAGTTTTTTTTACTCAATATGACAGTATAACTGCCACACTCAATATGACAGTTATTTAAACATAACTCTTAAACTACACATGAAAAATGACTAACAATGCCTGAAATAATGCATTCTTGTAAGTTTTACTCGAAACATATGCTTTTTTAAGGCTTGCAAACACAAAAATTATTATTTTTACTCAATATGACAGTAATGTTCTAAAATTCTGAGATTATACGAAACAATTAATAAAAATGATTCCAACATAATTCCTAAACCAAACATGCAAAATGTCTAAAAATGTCTGTAATATTGAATCCATGTGAGTTTTACTAGATTTATATGATTTTGTAAGGTTTGCAAATACATAAATTAGGTTTTACTCACTATGACAGTATACTGTCACACTCAATATTACAGTTATTTAAACATAACTCAAACCACACATGAAAAGTGGCTAATAATGCCTGAAATAATGCATCTTTGGCAGTTTTTACTTGAAACACATGCTTTTTTAAATCTTGCAAACACAAAAAGTAGTTTTTTTTTACTCAATATGACTGTAATGTTCTTAAAATCCTGAGATAATGCGACAAAAAATTACAAATGTATTTAAACATTACTCCTAAACAACACAAGCAAAATGGCTAATAATGTCTGGAAACATGTATCTTTGTTAGTTTTCCTAGAAAAATGGTATTTGCATTGACACAAGCTCAGACAGTATGTACTAAATATGAAAGTTATATAAACATAACTCCAAAACCAAACATGTGTCATGTCTAAAATTGCCTGTAATAATGTATTTATGTGAGTTTGTAAGGTTTGCAAAAACAAAATTTAGTTTTTTACTCAATATGAAAGTAATGATCTTTGAATCCTGAGATAATGCGAAAAAAGCAATAAAAATGTATTTAAACATAATTCCTAAACAACCCATGCAAAATGGGTAATAATGCCTGGAGACATGTATCTTTGTTAGTTTTACGAGAAACATGATCTTTTGTAAAGTTTGCAAAGACACAAGCTAGTTTTTTGTTATTCAATATGACAGTATAACAGTCATACTAAATATGAAAGTTATATAAACATAACTCCAAAACCAAACGTGTGTCATGTCGAAAATTGCCTATAATAATGTATGTATGTGAGTTTGAAAGGTTTGCAAAAACAAAAATTAGTTTTTTACTCAATATGAAAGTAATGATTTTAGAATCCTGAGATAATGCAAAAAAAAGCAATAAAAATGTATTCAAACATAACTCCTAAAAAACACATCTAAAATGGTTAATAATGCCTGAAGACATTTATCTTTGTTAGTTTTAATAGAAAAATTATCTTTTGTAAAGTTTGCAAAGACACAAGCTAGTTTTTTTAAATTCAATATGACAGTATAACAGTCATACTAAATATGAAAGTTATCTAAACATAACTCCAAAACCAAACATGTTTCATGTCTAAAAATGCCAGTAATAATGTATTTATGCAAGTTTGTAAGGTTTGCAAGAACAAAAAGTAGTTTTTTACTCAATATGAAAGTAATGATCTTAGAATCCTGAGATAATGCGAAAAAAGCAATAAAAATGTATTTAAACATAATTCCTAAACAACCCATGCTAAAAATGGGTAATAATGCCTGGAGACATGTATCTTTGTTAGTTTTACTAGAAAAATGATATTTTGTAAAGTTTGCAAAGACACAAGCTAGTTTTTTTTATTCAATATGACAGTATAACAGTCATACTAAATATGAAAGTTATATAAACATAACCCTGAAACCAAACGTGTGTCATGTCTAAAATTGCCTGTAATAATGTATGTATGTGAGTTTGTAAGGTTTGCAAAAACAAAAAGTAGTTTTTTACTCAATATGAAAGTAATGATTTTAGAATCCTGAGATAATGCGAAAAAAGCAATAAAAATGTATTTAAACATAATTCCTAAACAACCCATGCAAAATGGGTAATAATGCCTGGAGACATGTATCTTTGTTAGTTTTACTACAACAATTATCTTTTGTAAAGTTTGCAAAGACACAAGCTAGTTTTTTTTTTATTCAATATGACAGTATAACAGTCATACTAAATATAAAAGTTGTATAAACATAACTCCAAAACCAAACACGTGTCATGTCTAAAAATGTCTGTAAAAATTTATTCATGCAAGTTTGTAAGGTTTGCAAAACCAAAAAGTATTTTCTTACTCACTATGAAAGTAATGATTTTAGAATCCTGAGATAATGCGAAAAAAGCAATAAAAATGTATTTAAACATAAGTCCTAAACAACCCATGCAAAATGGATAATAATGCCTGGAGACATGTATCTTTGTTAGTTTTACTAGAAAAATGATCTTTTGTAAAGTTTGCAAAGACACAAGCTAGTTTTTTTTTTATTCAATATGACAGTATAACAGTCATACTAAATATAAAAGTTATCTAAACATAACTCCAAAACCAAACATGTGTCATGTCTAAAACTGCCTGTAATAATGTATTTATGTGAGTTTGTAAGGTTTGCAAAAACAAAAAGTAGTTTTTTACTCAATATGAAAGTAATGATCTTAGAATCCTGAGATAATGCGAAAAAAGCAATAAAAATGTAATCAAACACAACTTTTAAACCAAACATGTAAAATGTCTGAAAATGCCTGTAATATTGAACTATGTAAGTTTTACTAGAATCAATTCTTTTTGTATGGTTTGCAACTACAAAAATTAGGTTTTACACATGATGACATTATTATTTTAACACTCAATATGAAAGTTATTTAATTATAACTCCTAAATACACATGAAACATGTCAAATAGCGTGAAAAAAATTATCTTTGTGAGTGTTGCTAGAAACATTTTCTTTTGTAAGGTTTGCAAAGACACAAGTTAGTTTTTTTTAACTCAATATGACAGTATAACGCCACACTCAATATGACAGTTATTTAAACATAAATCCTAAACCACACCTGAAAAATGGCTAATAATGCCTGAAATAATGCATCTTTGGGAGTTTTACTGGAAACATATGCTTTTTTAAGGCTTGCAAACACAAAAATTATTTTTTTACTCAATATGACAGTAATGTTCTAAAAATCCTGAGATAATGCGAAAAAAGCAATACACATGTATTCCAACATAATTCCTAAACCAAACATGCAAAATGTCTGAAAATGCCTGTAATATTGAATCCATGTGAGTTTTATTTGAATCAGTTGTATGGTTTGCAAATACAAAAATTGGGTTTTATGACAAACACAAGTTAGTTTTTTTTACTCAATATAACAGTTTAGCTGTCATACTATATATGAAAGTTATATAAACATAACTCCAAAACAAAACATGCATTATGTCCAAAACTGCCTGTAATATTGTATATATGTGAGTTTTACTAGAATCAGGGTTGCAAATACAAAAATTGGGTTTTATGACAGTATACTGTCACACTCAAAATTACAGTTATTTAAACATAACTCAAACAACACATGCAAAATGGCTATTAATGCCTGGAGACATGTTATTACGACATTAGTTTTACTAGAAAAATGGTCTTTTGTAAGGTTGCAAAGACACAAGTTAGTTTTTTTTTAATTCAATAAGACAGTATAACTGTCATAATAAATATGAAAGTTATATAAACATAACTCTAAAACCAAACATGCATTACGTCTAAAAATGCCTGTAATATTGTATCTGTGTGAGTTTAACTAGATTTAGTAGTTTTTGTAAGGTTTGCAAATACAAAATATGGGTTTTACTCACTATGACAGTATACTGTCACACTCAATCTGACAGTTATTTAAACATAAATCCTAAACCACACATGCAAAATGGCTAATAATGCCTGGAGATATGTATCTTTGTGAGTTTTACTAGAAACAATATATTGTGTAAGGTTTAGTTAGTTTTTGTACTCAATCTGACAGTATAACTGTCATTCTAAATCCATCCATTTTCTTCCGCTTATCCGAGGTCGGGTTGCCTGAGCAGAAAATCCCAAACTTCCCTCTCCCCAGCCATTTCGTCCAGCTCTTCTCGGGGTATTCCGAGGCGTTCCCAGGCCAGCCGGGAGACATAGTCTTTCCAATGTGTCCTAGGTCTTCCCCGTGGCCTCCTGCCGGTCGGACTTGCCCTAAACACCTCCCTAGAGGCGTTCGAGTGGCATCCTGAGCAGATGCCCGGACCACCTCATTGGCTCCTCTCAATGTGAAGGAGAAGCTGCTTTACTCTGAGTTCCTCCCGGATGACAGAGCTTCTCACCCTATCTCTAAAGGAGAGACCCACCACCCGGCAGAGGAAACGCATTTCGGCCGCTTGTACCCGTGACCTTGTCCTTTCGGTCATAACCCAAAGCTGGGAACGTAGATTGACGGTAAATTGAGAGCTTTTCCTTCTGGCTCAGCTCCTTCTTCACCACAACGGATCGATTTAGCGTCCTCAATACTGAAGACGCCGCACCGATCCGCCTGTGGATCTCCCGATCCACTCTATCCTCACTCGTGAACAAGACTCCTAGGTACTTGAACTCCTCCACTTGGGGCAAGATCTCCTCCCCAACCTGGAGATGGCACTCGACCCTTTCCTGCGCGAGAACCATGGACTTGGACTTGGAGGTGCTGATTCTCATCCCAGTCGCTTCACACTCAAGGACCCTGCCGAGAGTATAGACCTGGTCTACCGTTCCACGACCAGGACGAAAACCACACTGTTCGTCCTGGATCCGAGTTTCTTCCTCTCCAGTACACATGAATAGACCTTACCGGGAAGGCTGAGGAGTGTGTTTCACAATAGTTGGAACACACCCTCCGGTTCCCCTTCTTAAAGAGAGGAACCACCACCCCGGTCTGCCAATCCAGAGGTACCGCCCCCAATGTCCACGCGATGTTGCAGAGTCTTGTCAACCAAGACAGCTCCACAGTTTTCAGAGCCTTAAGGAACTCCGGACGGAACTCATCCACCCCTGGGGCCTTGCCACCGAGGAGCTTTTTAACTACCTAGGCAACCTAAGCCCCAGAAATAGGAGAGCCCACCACGGAATCCCCAGGCACTGCTTGGCCTTTCCGTATGACCGCTGCCTCTGGAGTCCCATGAGCCAAAAGGACCCGATAGGCTCTTTCTTCAGCTTGACGGCATCCCTCACTGCTGGTGGCCACCAGTGAGTTCTAGGATTACCGCCACGACAGGCACCAAACACCTTGCGGCCACAGCTCCAATCAGCCGGCTCCACAAGAGAGGCACGGAACATGGTCCACTCAGACTCAATGTCCAGCACCTCCCTCGTGACATGTTCAAAGTTCTTCCGGAGGTGGAAATTGAAACTCTCTCTGACAGGAGACTCTGCTAGGCGTTCCCAGCAGACCCTCACAATGCGTTTGGGCCTGCCAGGTCTGTCCTGCATCCTCCCCCACCATCGGTGCCAGCTCACCACCAGGTGATGATCGGTAGAAAGCTCTGCCCCTCTCTTCACCCGAGTGTCCAAAACATGAGGCCGCAAATCCCATGACACAACTACAAAGTCAATCATGGAACTGCGGCCGAGGGTGTCCTGGTGCCAAGTACACATATAGACACCCTTATGTTTGAACATTGTGTTTGGTATGGACAATCCGTGACGAGCACAAAAGTCCAATAACAAAGCACCACTTGGGTTCGATCCGGGTGGCCATTTTTCCCAATCGCGACTCTCCAGGTTTCACTGTCCTTGCCAACATGAGCATTGAAGTCCCCCAACAGAACAAAGGAATCACCCGAGGGAGCACTCTCCAGTACTCCCTCAAGGGAATCCAAAAAGAGTGGGTACTCTGAGCTACTGTTTGGTGCGTAAACACAAACAACAGTCAGGACCCGTCACCCAACCCGAAGGCGGAGGGAAGCTACCATCTCGTCTACTGGGTTAAAGTCCAACGTGCAGGCTTTGAGCAACAACAATTGCCACCCCAGCCTCTCATTGCTTGCAACGCCAGAGTGGAAGAGAGTCCAGCCCCTCTTGAGAGAACAGGTTCCAGAGCCCTTGCTGTGCGTCGAAGTGAGTCCAACTATATCTAGCCGGAACTTCTTCACCTCGCGCACCAGCTCAGGCTCCTTCCCTCCCAGCGAGGTGACGTTCCACATCCCAAGAGCGAGATTATGTAGCCGATAATCAGACCGCCAAGTGCCCTGCCTTCGGCTGCCGCCCAGTTCACACTGCATCCGACCTCTATGACCTCAATGGGCCCATGAGTGGTGAGCCCATTGGAGGGTTGACCCACGTTGCCTCTTCGAGCAGGGCCCCATGGAGACATCGTGCCCCACCTCTGCGCCTGGCTCCACAGGAGAGCCACGGTGACCCGTGCCTGGGCGAGAAAAAAATCTAGGTCCTCGATTTGTACTTTTCATAAAGGTCTTTGAGCTGCTCTTTGTCTGATCCCTCACCTAGGACCTGTTTGTCTTGAGGGACCCTACCAGGGGGCATAGAAGTCCTCGGACAACATAGCTCTTAGGATCAGTGGTACACGCAAACCACAGAGGTGGCGGCTCAGAAAGGGGGTTATATAAACATAACTCCAAAACCAAACATGCAATATGTCTAAACATGCCTGTAATATTGTATTAATGTGAGTTTTACTAGAATCAGTTGTTTTTGTAAGGTTTGCAAATACAAAATATGGGTTTTACTCACTATGACAGTATAATGTCAAACTCAATCTGACAGTTATTTAAACATAACTCCTAAACCACACATGCAAAATGGCTAATAATGCCTGGAGATATGTATCTTTGTGAATTTTACTAGGAACAACATATTGTGTAAGGTTTAGTTAGTTTTTGTACTCAATATGACAGTATAACTGTCATACTAAATCCATCCATTTTCTTCCGCTTATGGTCGGGTTGGGGTCGGGTTGCGGGGGCAGCAGCCTACGCAGAGAAGCCCAAACTTCCCTTTCTCCAGCCACTTCGTCCAGCTTTTCTCGGGGGATCCCGAGGCGTTCCCAGGCCAGCCGGGAGACATAGTGTTCCCAATGTGTCCTGGGTCTTCCCCGTGGCCTCCTGCCGGTCGGACTTGCCCTAAACACCTCCCTAGGGAGGCGTTCGGGTGGCATCCTGAGCAGATGCCCGAACCACCTCATCTGGCTCCTCTCAATGTGGAGGAGCAGCGGCTTTACTGTGAGTTCCTCCAGGATGACAGAGCTTCACCTTCACCAGGGGTGTCAAACTCAAATACAGAGTGGGCCAAAGTTTAAAACTGAACCAAGGTTGAACAAATTAACCTTTTAATAGGGACCCAAACAAGTTTTGCTTTGAATATTGAACAAGCAAGGATTATATAACTTTATAGTGACATGCAAAATCGAGTTTCAACTAATAATAATAATAATTAAAAAATATCAATTGCATATCAAATACAATTTAAATAAAAATTGAATGCCTCTTTTCTATTTGCAGCCTTCTGAGGTAAATATCAACATTAACTTTTTCCACAGGCTAATAAAATTGAAAATAAAACAACAATGAATAAAACTACCATTCAGGACTTTAAACTGCTCAGTTTGCAACACACTGATCTAATTTGATGTGCCCAAGCCAGATACCTGGCATCTTTTTTTGGATGCTAGTTCTTTAATGTCGGGGCTCAGGCTTTGAGCCGAGGCAACTTTCATTATCGAACGAAGGTGTTCAACAGTCATATCTCGTACACCCAATTCTAACATCGTTCAGACCCATTCACAAGATATGTGCAGTTTCAGCAAGCATACACAAATGAATGCAAAGCATACTTCATCAACAGCGATACAGGTTACACTGAGGGTGCCAGTATAAAAAACTTTAACACTGTTAGAAATATACGCCACACTGTGAACCCACACCAAACAAGAATAAAAAACACTTTTCGGGAGAACATCCGCACCGTAACACAACATAAACACAAAAGAACAAATACCCAGAACCCTTTGCAGCACTAACTCTTTCGGGATGCTACAAAATACACCCCCGCTACCACCAAAACACCCCCACCCACACACACACACACCTTGTAGTGTCCCGGAAGATTTAGTGCTACAAAGGGTTCTGGGTATTTGTCCTGTTGTGTTTATGTTGTGTTACGGTGCGGATGTTCTCCCGAAATGTGTTTGTCATTCTTGTTTGGTGTGGATTCACAGTGTGGCGTATATTCCTAAAAGTGTTAAAGTTGTTTATTTGGCTACCGTCAGTGTAACCTGTATCGCTGTTGATGAAGTATGCGTTGAATTCAATTGTGTGTGGGTGCAGAAGCTGCACTGACATGAAGCTGGGCCAGCACTCGTTTAACTAGCTGAAAAAAAAAAAAAATTCGGGAGGAGTGTGAAGTGAAGTGAAGTGAATTAAATTTATATAGCGCTTTTCTCTAGTGACTCAAAGCACTTTTACATAGTGAAACCCAATATCTAAGTTACATTTAAACCAGTGTGGGTGGCACTGGGAGCAGGTGGGTGAAGTGTCTAGCCCAAGGACACAACGGCAGTGACTAGGATGGCGGAAGCGGGGATCGAACCTGGAACCCTCAAGTTGCTGGCACGGCCACTCTACCAGCCGAGCTATACCGTGCTGGAGTCACTCCCGGGAGGGTTGGCAAGTATTAGAAGTAGCGGTGTTACTGCGGCACTGCCGCAATGTATAATCCACGGTCCAGCTTTAGTGTTAATTTGATATTGCCTCAAGGGCCCACGGGCCAGAGTTTGACACCCATGACCTTCACTGTAAAAAATTACTGTAAAAATAAAAAATAAAATTACAGTTATATACTCCATCCATCCATCCATTTTCTACCGCTTATTCCCTTCGGAGTCGCGGGGGGCGCTGGAGCCTATCTCAGCTACAATCGGGCGGGAGGCGGGGTACACCCTGGACAAGTCGCCACCTCATCGCAGGGCCAACACAGATAGACAGACGACATTCACACTCACATTCACACACTAGGGCCAATTTAGTGTTGCCAATCAACCTATCCTGTTCTTCTTAAATGCAGTTAAGTACTGTAAATTGTGTTGCATTTTTCAAATAATATCGACCAGCAGTAAGTTACTGTAAAACCTGCAGTATAATTCAGTATTTTTCAGACTTGTTTCTTGGGTCCGCCCACAATTCGTCCAACCGAGCTTCATTTCACCTGTCCGCCCCTGCTAAATCCATCCTATTGCATCGTGTGTTTTTGATAACAAGGTAAGAGTCACTTGTACCTTGATGTGTCATTTTCTGTTTGAATTACTTTATATATATATTTATAAAGTCCGAAATGACATAGCGTCACAGTCAGCATCACAGACACTATCGTTGACCACGCGCATGTACCGCCGCATGCTAGCTAGCTAAGTTTTCTTCTTTTTTGTCATAGTCATCATAAAAGATGATAACTTGCAACATATGTGCTACGACTTGCAGCAATGTATTTGCGTATGTTAGACACATGCGAAGTCATAGTTGTATGCCTAATGCATCGTTTAAGTGTGCTTTCCCTAAATGCACAAGAGTTTTTTCCAACTTCTCAGCCTTCAAAACTCACAGCCGTCGTCATAAATATGGCAAGAGTAGGACTGATATGTATAGCGCAGAAGGTTTATCTTGTAATATTGTCTCATGTAGCGCGAAGTGCGATGATATACGGGCCCTTCTCCTGCATTTGAAAAGTCATATTACAGAAGGTAGGACAGTTACGTGCCCCTTCAGTCAATGTGAAAAAAGATTTACAATTAAGTCTACTTTCACATCGCACGTGTCAAGGAAGCACTACGGCTACACTGAACGAAGTTTGTCTTGCTCAACAGCAAATCCAAGCAGCTCTTGTGTTATTAACACTGATGATGACTATTGTGATATGCAACTTGAGAATTCAGGATATTCCTGTTATGAAGACATGGAGGTCTACTTGCATTAAAAAAATGTTCACAGCACTGAAAAAAGGTTGAGAACCACTGCCTTAGGACAGTGGTTCTCAACCTTTTTTCAGTGATGTACCCCTGTGAACATTTTTTTAATTCAAGTACCCCCTAATCAGAGCAAAGCATTTTTGGTTGAAAAAAAAGAGATAAAGAAGTAAAATACAGCACTATGTCATCAGTTTCTGATTTATTAAATTGTATAACAGTGCAAAATTTTTGAATTGTTGCTATTTTTAGAATATTTTTTAAAAATCTCACGTACCCCTCGGCATACCTTCAAGTACTCCCAGGAGTACGCATACCCCCATTTGAGAACCACTGCCTTAGGAGACTAGATGTAAACAGAGTAAAGAGAGAGCGAGTGAGGTGGCCATTCCAAATACTTTTAAAATGCTACCCATATTGGATACTGTTTAGGAACATAAACTGCATTTCTTGACTGTACCAGTTGCTGGTGACAAAGTCACAATAAAACGTTGGATGATCAGCATGGTCCAACCTAGCTTCATCTCAGGGCTTGCTGCCCTTCTTGCTTGGTGCTCGGACATTGGAATTTGTTCAAAGGTAAATCCTCTTGATACTGTTAAATACTGTTAGGATATTTTATTTTATATTTCTCACCTCTGTTCAGGAATTTGACTTGTCATTTCCCCAATTCTGTGCCTTAAATCAATGACTCTTCTGTTCCTTTGTGGACCTTCTTATTAGGGACCGAAGCACCAGTTTGACGCTAGGATACAGAGAAGGTAGGTAATGTGCAGGTAAAGATATGTTGACTGGGTCAAAGAAGGAAGCACCTGTTTGACCCCAGGATGCAGAGAAGGTAGGTAATGTGCGGGTGAAGATATGTTGAATGGGTAAAGGCAGGAAGCACCAGTGTGACCCCACTATGCAGAGAAGGTAGGTAATGTGCGGGTGAAGGTATGTTGAATGGGTGAAAGAAGGAAGCGCAGGTGTGGTCGACGCAATGCAGACAAGGTAGGTATGTGCAGGTGAAGATATGTTGTATGGTGAAAGAAAGAAGCACCAGTGTGACCCCAGGATGCAGGGAAGGTAGGTAATGTGCAGGTAAAGATATGTTGAATGGGTAAAGGCAGGAAACACCAGCTAGACGCCAGGATACAGAGAAGGTAGGTAATGTGCAGGTAAAGATATGTTGAATGGGTAAAGGTAGAAAGCACCAGCGTGACCACACTATGCAGAGAAGGTAGGTGATGTGCAGGTAAAGATATGTTGAATGGGTAAAGGCAAGAAGCACCAGTGTGACCCCAGGATGCAGAGAAGATAGGTAATGAGCAGGTAACGATATGTTAAATGGGTGAAAGCAGGAAACATCAGCGTAAATACACGGTCCCGTAGATGGAGAGAAAACATAAATAGAGAGAGGGATTGGGGAGGCTTTAGCATTGTCTTCCTCTCTGAATTTGTCTTAATGGGTTTTAGAGCATTAGAGCATTCACTCATCTACAGCTGTGGTTATGGTATAGGCTCACATATATCCTAAAATTGATATTAATATTTGTGCAGTGCATATTCCTAAATAACAATGTGAGTGTAGTTCTGTATCGACTGCAAGTAATCTTCAATCACAACAGAATATCAAAACGATCCACTCTTCCCTCACTCGTCAACAAGACTCCGAGGTACTTGAACTCCTCCACTTGGGGACGGGTCTCCTCCGCAACCCGGAGATGGCACTCCACCCTTTTCCGGGCGAGAACCATGGACTCGGACTTGGAGGTGCTGATTCTCATCCCAGTCGCTTCACACTCAGCTGCGAACCGATCCAGTGAGAGCTGAAGATCCTGGCCAGATGAAGCCATCAGGACCACATCATCTGCAAAAAGCAGAGACCTAATCCTGCAGCCACCAAAACAGATCCCCTCAACGCCTTGACTGCGTCTAGAAATTCTGTCCATAAAAGTTATGAACAGAATCTGTGACGAAGGGCAGCCTTGGCATAGTCCAACACTCACTGGAAACGTGTCCGACTTACTGCCGGCAATGCGGACCAAACTCTGGCACTGATCATACAGGGAGCGGACCGACACAATCAGACAGTCCGATACCCCATACTCTCTGAGCACTCCCCACAGGACTTCCCGAGGGACACGGTCGAATGTCTTCCGCAAGTCCACAAAACACATGTAGACTGGTTGGGCAAACTCCCATGCACCATCAAGGACCCTGCCGAGAGTATAGAGCTGGTCAGCAGTTCCACGACCAGGACAAAAACCACACTGTTCCTCCTGAATCCGAGGTTCGACTATCCGGCGTAGCCTCCTCTCCAGCACACCTGAATAGACCTTACCGGGAAGGCTGAGGAGTGTGATCCCACGATATTTAGAACACACCCTCCGGTTCCACTTCTTAAAGAGGCCAAGGCCAAGCGGTGTGCGGCTTCGGCGGTCGCGGAGGCAAAAACTCGGACATGGGAGGAGTTTGGTGAAGCCATGGAAAACGATTTCCGGACGGCTTTGAAGCAATTCTGGACCACCATCAGCCGCCTCAGGAAGGGGAAGCAGTGCACTATCAACACCGTGTATGGTGAGGATGGTGTTCTGCTGACCTCGACTGCGGATGTTGTGGATCGGTGGAGGGAATACTTCGAAGACCTCCTCAATCCCACCAACACGTCTTCTTATGAGGAAACTGTGGTGGGCTCTCCTATTTCCTGGGCTGAGGTTGCAGAGGTAGTTAAAAAGCTCCTCAGTGGCAAGGCCCCGGGGGTAGATGAGATCCGCCCGGAGTTCCTTAAGGCTCTGGATGCTGTGGGGCTGTCTTGGTTGACAAGACTCTGCAGCATCGCGTGGACATCGGAGGCGGTACCTCTGGATTGGCAGACCGGGGTGGTGGTTCCTCTCTTTAAGACCCCGGATTGTAAAATAATGTAAATAATTCAATGTGATTATCTTGTGTGATGACTATATTATGATAATAGTATATATCTGGTAGTGTATATCTGTATCATGAATCAATTTAAGTGGACCCTGACTTAAACAAGTTGAAAAACCTATTCGGGTGTTACCATTTAGTGGTCAATTGTACGGAATATGTACTTCACTGTGCAACTTACTAATAAAAGTCTCAATCAGTCAATCAATCACAGTCCGGCCTTCATGCCAAGAGCGAAAAAAATCTGTAATGTGAGTGACTTCATTAGATACTTTGCTCGCCGGGAAATAGTAGCAACAGGACTTTAACGACAAGCCTCAAAATTTCAGAGCTTGGAAACGCTCCTCTAAAAATGCAATAAATGGATTAGATTTATCAACAAGTGAGGAGATGGACTTGATGTTAAAGTGGCTTGGCAAAGAATCCTCTGAACACGTAGAACAAATTAGAGCCATACACATTAACAACCCAACCAAAGGTCTCAATATGATGTGGGACAGGCTTGAGCAATGTTATGGCTCAGCTGAAGTGATTGAGGATACACTCTTCAAAAGACTTGATATGTTCCCCCAAATCACATCCAAAGACTACACAAACTAAGGAAGTTTAGTGACCTGCTCATGGAAATGCAGAGTGCTAAAGCTGAAGGAGACCTTCCTGGTCTTGCGTTTATGGATACTGCAAGAGGCTTAAATCCAATTGTGCAGAAACTTCCCTTCAATTTGCAAGAAAGGTGGACCACAGTAGGAGCTAAATACAAATGCACACAACGTGTCCCCTTCCCACCATTCAATGTTTTTGTAGACTTTGTAAAGCAAGAAGCTAACTCAAGAAATTACCCAAGCTTTAACTTTACATCGTTCCCTGACGTACCCAAACTCGACAAACTGCCTTGGAGAGCATATAATCAAAAATAAATGTCAGTGCACAAAACTGATGTCTCCCGTTACAATTTAGATACACAAAAAAGGCAAACAAAGCTGTTAACAGCGACAAGCTTTGCCCAATTCACATGAAACCTCATCCCCTCTCGAAGTGCAGATCATTTCGAATGAAAACACTCGATGATCGAAAAGCATTCTTAAAAGAGAACCACATTTGCTTCAAATGCTGTTCTTCATCTACACACAATGCAAATAACTGTATGGTCAAGATACAGTGCTCTGTGTCTTGATGAAAAACACTGCACTGCTCTTCACCCAGGACCAGCACCCTGGTTTAAAGAAACTGAACCTGCAGCAGAGTATGGCGGGGAGAGTGACTCCACTAAGTCGGAGGAGATCACGTCCAAGTGCACACAGGTTTGTGGCGTGAACGAAGCAGGCAGATCCTGCTCTAAAATTAGTCTTGTTAAAGTGTACTGCTGGGTACACTTTAACAATCATGGATTGTTCAGGATGGCCTGCTGGCCATCCTGAACAAGCAGTAAGGCTCTATGCCATCCATGATGAACAAAGTAACAGGTCGTTAGTATGTCCTGAGTTTTTTTGAATTGTTCAATGACCGTGGCCCTAGTTCCCCTTACTCACTAAGGACATGTGCTGGTACTAAAAAAGCAATGGGCAGGAGAGCTACAGGATATGTAGTGGCAGCCTTGGATGGTTCAGTCCACATCCCATTGCCTAGCCTCATTGAATGTATCGTTTGGGATATTTATCCCAAACGATAGAGATGCAATTCCCACACCCAGTTCAGCTATGCAACACAGTCACCTAAAGTCAGTAGCTCACCTTATCCCTGACCTGGACTCTAATGCCCCTATACTCATGCTTCTCGGACGGGATGTTATTAGAGTTCACAAAGTCCATAAACAGATAAGTGGCCCGAGCAACTATGCACAAAAATTGGACCTCGGGTGGGTCATAGTAGGAAACGTGTGTTTAGGTGATGTCCACAAAACTCTCGCTGTGAAGACGCTGTTCACAAATACAACTGAGAAGGGGCGTCCTACAATGTTTGAGCTATGCCCCAATGTATTTAATGTAATAGCGAGACATTGTGAGATACAAGTTCCATTCAGCTTCAGCACTCAACTTGTGGAGAGCGCTTGTGAACATGATCATTTAGGATGTAATGTGTTCAAACAAACCAGACATGACAATTACATCGCAGGACAAAGCCTTCTTGAAAATAATGGAAGAAGGACTACAAAAGGACAGTGTGAATACATTTGCATAGCAGTTTTTAAAAACAGTTTTATACTGGAACCATTAGCTGCCAGTAGGTTACTGTATTTAAATGGTGAAATTTCTTAGTGTGAGATAATGCGAAAAAAGCAATAAAAAATGACTCAAACACAACTCCTAAACCAAACATGCAAAATGTCTAAAAATACCTGCAATATTGAATCTATGTGAGTTTGACTGGAATCAGTAGTTTTTGTAAGGTTTGCAAATACAAAAATTAGGTTTTACACATAATGACAGTATAACTGCCACACTCAATATGAAACCACACATGAAAAATGTCTAATAATGAATTAAGAAATGTATCTTTGTGAGTTTTACCAGAAACATTTCTTTTGTAAGGCTTGCAAACACAAAAAGTAGTTTTTTACTCAATATGACAATAATGTTCTTAGAATCCTGAGATAATGCGAAAAAAGCAATAAAAAAAGTATTCCAGCATAATTCCTAAACCAAACATGCAAAATGTCTAAAAATGAATGAAGAAATGTATTTTTGTGAGTTTTACTAGAAACATTTTCTTTTGTAAGGTTTGCAAAGACATAAATTATTTTTTTTTACTCAATATGACAGTTTATCTGCCACGCTCAATATGTAAGTTATTTAAACATAACTCCTAAACTACACATGAAAAATTGCTAATAATGCCTCAAATGATGCATTCTTGTGAGTTTTGCTCGAAAAATATGCTTTTTTAAGGCTTGCAAACACAAAAAGTAATTTTTTACTCAATATGATAATAATGTTCTTAGAATCCTGAGATAATGCGAAAAAAGCAATAAAAATGTATTCCATCATTATTCTTAAACCAAACATGCAAAATGTCTAAAATTGCCTGTAATATTGAATCCATTTGAGTTTTACTAGAATCAGATAATCATTTGTAATGTTTGCAAATACAAAAATTAGGTTTTACTCACTATGACAGTTTAACTGCCGCGCTCAATATGTAAGTTATTTAAACATAACTAGTAAACCACCAATGCAAAATGGCTAAAAATGCCTGAAATAATGCATCATTGGGAGTTTTACTCTAAACATATGCTTTTTTAAAGCCTGCAAACACAAAAAGTAGTTTTTTACTCCATATGACTGTAATGTTCTTAGAATCCTGAGATAATGCAAAAAAAAGCAATAAAAGTGTATTCAAACATAACTCCTAAACAACAGATGCAAAATGGCTAATTATACCTGGAGATATGTATCTTTGTTAGTTTTACTAGAAAAATAAACTTTTGTAAGGTTTGCAAAGACACAAGTTAGTGTTTTTTTTTCAATATGACAGTTTAACTGTCATATTAAATATGAAAGTTATATAAACATAACTCCAAAACCAAACATGCATTATGTCTAAAAATGCCTGTAATATTGAATCTATGTGAGTTTTACTAGAATCAGGTATTTTGGTAAGGTTTACAAATACAAAAATTATGTTTTACTCATAATGACAGTATAACTGCCACAAACAATATGACAGTTTTTTCAAACATAACTCCTTAAACCACAAATGCAAAATGGCTAATATTGCCTGGAGATGTGTATCTTTGTGAGTTTTACTGGAAAAAAAATATTTTGTAAGGTTTGCAAAAACAAAAAGTAGTTTTTTACTCAATATGACAATTATGTTCTTAGAATCCTGAGATAATGCGAAAAAAGCAACAAAAAAGTATTCCGTCATAATTCCTAAACCAAACATGCAAAATGTCTAAAAATGCCTGCAATATTGAATCCATGTGAGTTTTACTAGAATCAGTTGTTTTTGTAAGGTTTGCATATACAAAAATTAGGTTTTACTCACATGACAGTATACTGGCACACTCAATATGACAGTTATTAAACAAAACTAGTAAACCACACATGAACAATGGCTAATAATGCCTGAAATAATGCATCATTGGGAGTTTTACTCTAAACATATGCTTTTTTAAGGCTTGCAAACACAAAAAGTAGTTTTTTACTCAATATGACAGTAATGTTCTTGGAATCCTGAGATAATGCGAAAAAAGCAATACAAATGTATTCAAACATAACTCCTAAACAACACATGCAAAATGGCTAATAAAGCCTAGAGACATGTATCTTTGTTAGTTTTACTAGAAAAAATATATTTTGTAAGGTTTGCAAAGACACAAGTTAGTTTTTTTATTTTAATACTACAGTATAACTGTCTTACTAAATATGAAAGTTATTTGAACATAACTCCAAAACCAAACATGCAATCTGTCTAAAAATGCATGATATAATGCATCCTCTTGAGTTTTACTCGAAACATGCTTTTTTTAAGGCTTGCAAACACAAAAAATAGTTTTTTAACGTAATATGACAGTAATGTTTTTAGAATCCTTAGACAATGCGAAAAAAGCAATACAAATGTATTACAACATAATTCCTAAACCAACCATGCAAAATTCCTAATAATGCGTGAAAATTTTATCTTTGTGAATTTTACAAGAAAAATCATATTTTGTAAGGTTTGCAAAGACACAAGTTAATTTTTTTACTCAATATGACAGTATAGCTGTCATACTATATATGAAGGTTATATAAACATAATTTCAAAACCGAATATGCATATTGTCTAAAAATGCCTGTAATATTGTATCTATGTGAGTTTTACTAGAATCAGGTTTTTTTTGTAAGGTTTGCAAATACAAAAGTTAGGTTTTACTCACTATGACAGTATACTTCCACACTCAATATGACAGTTTTTTAAATATATCTCCTAAACAACACATAAGAAATTGCTGAAAATGCCTGGAGAAATGTATCTTTGTTAGTTTTACTAGAATAATTATCTTTTGTACGGTTTGCAAAGACACAAGTTAGTTGTTTTACTCAATATGAATACATATGAAAGTTATATAAACATTACTCCAAAATTTAAACATGCAATATTCTAAAAATGCTGTAATATTGAATCTATGTGAGTTTTACCATAATCAGGTATTTTGGTAAGGTTTACAAATACAAAAATTAGGTGTTACTCATAATGACAGTTTTACTGCCACATTCAATACGACAGTTATTTAAACATAACTCTAAACCACACATGTAAAAAGGCTAATATTGCCTGGAAAATTTATCTTTGTGAGTTTTACCGAAAAAAAATGTTTTCTAAGGTTTGTAAAGACACAAGTTAGTTTTTTTTATGAAAGTTATATAAACATAACTCCAAAAGCAAACATGCCTAAAAATGCCTGTAATATGGTATTCATGTGAGTTTTACTAAAATCAGGTTTTTTTGTAAGGTTTGCAAATACAAAAATTTGGTTTTACTCACTATGACAGTATACTGTCACACTCAATATGATAGTTTTTTTAAACATAACTCCTAAACAACACATTAGAAATTGCTAAAAATGCCTGGAAAAATGTATCTTTGTTAGTTTTACTAGAATAATGATCTTTTGTATTGTTTGCAAAAACACAAGTTAGTTGTTTTACTCAATATGACTACATATGAAAGTTATATAAACATTACTCCAAAATTTAAACATGCAATATTCTAAAAATGCCTGTAATATGGTATTCATGTGAGTTTTACTAAAATCAGGTTTTTTTGTAAGGTTTGCAAATACAAAAATTTGGTTTTACTCACTATGACAGTATACTGTCACACTCAATATGATAGTTTCTTTAAACATAACTCCTAAACAACACATTAGAAATTGCTAAAAATGCCTGGAAAAATGTATCTTTGTTAGTTTTACTAGAATAATGATCTTTTGTATTTTTTGCAAAAACACAAGTTAGTTGTTTTACTCAATATGACTACATATGAAAGTTATATAAACATTACTCCAAAATTTAAACATGCAATATTCTAAAAATGCCTGTAATATTGAATCTATGTGAGTTTTACCAGAATCAGGTATTTTGGTAAGGTTTACAAATACAAAAATTGGGTGTTACTCATAATGACAGTTTTACTGCCACATTCAATGTGACAGTTATTTAAACATAACTCTAAACCACACATGTAAAATGGCTAATATTGCCTGGAAAATTTATCTTTGTGAGTTTTACCAAAAAAATATATTTTGTAAGGTTTGTAAAGACACAAGTTATTTTTTTTTACTCAATATGACAGTATAACTGCCATACTAAATATGAAAGTTATATAAACATAACTCCAAAAGCAAACATGCCTAAAAATGCCTGTAATATTGTATTCATGTGAGTTTTACTAGAATCGGGTTTTTTTGTAAGGTTTGCAAATACACAAATTAGGTTTTACTCACTATGACAGTATACTGTCACACTCAATATGATAGTTTTTTAAACATAACTCCTAAACAACACATGCAAAATTGCTAATAATGCCTGGAGAAATGCATCTTTGTTAGTTTTACTAGAATAATGATCTTTTGTAAGGTTTGCAAATACACAAGTTAGTTGTTTTACTCAATATGACTACTTATGAAAGTTATTTAACATTACTCCAAAATTTAAACATGCAATATGTCTAAAAATGCCTGTAATATTGAATCTATGTGAGTTTTACCAGAATCAGGTATTTTGGTAAGGTTTACAAATGCAAAAAATAGGTGTTACTTATAATGACAGTATTACTGCCACTTCAATATGACGTTATTTAAACATAACTCTTAAACCACACATGTAAAATGGCTAATATTGCCTGGAGAAATGTATCTTTGTGAGTTTTACTAAAAAAATATATTTTGTAAGGTTTGTAAAGATACAAGTTAGTTTTTTTTTACTCAATATGACAGTATAACTGTCATACTAAATATGAAAGTTATATAAATATAACTCCAAAAGCAACCATGCATTATGTCTAAAAATGCCTGTAATATTGTATTCATGTGAGTTTAACTAGAATCAGTTGTTTTTGTAAGGTTTGCAAATACAAAATATGGGTTTTTCTCACTATGACAGTATACTGTCACACTCAATCTGACAGTTATTTAAACATAACTCCTAAACCACACATGCAAAATGGCTAATAATGCCTGGAAAAATGTATCTTTGTAAGTTTTACTAGAAAAAATATATTTTGTAAGGTTTGCAAAGACACAAGTTAGTTGTTTTACTCAACATGACAGTATAACTGTCATACTAAATCCATCCATCCATCCATTTTCTTCCGCTTATCTGAGGTCGGGTTGCGGGGGCAGCAGCCTAATTAGAGAAGCCCAGACTTCCCTCTCCCCAGCCACTTTTTCCAGCTCTTCTCGGGGGATCCCGAGGCGTTCCCAGGCAAGCCGGGAGACATAGTCTTCCAAATGTGTCCTGGGTCTTCCCCATGGCCTCCTGCCGGTCAGACTTGCCCTAAACACCTCCCTAGGGAGGCGTTCGGGTGGCATCCTGAGCAGATGCCCGAACCACCTCATCTGGCTCCTCTCAATATGGAGGAGCAGCAGGTTTACTCCGAGTTCCTCCCAGATGACAGAGCTTCTCACCCTATCTCTAGGGAGAGACCCGCCACCCAGCGGAGGAAACTCATTTTGGCCGCTTGTACCCGTGATCTTGTCCTTTCGGTCATAACCCAAAGCTCATGACCATAGGTGACGATGGGAACGTAGATCGACCGGTGAATTGAGAGCTTTTCCTTCTGGCTCAGCTCCTTCTTCACCACTACGGATCGGTATAGCGTCCTCATTACTGAAGACGCAGCACCGATCCGCCTGTGGATCTTACGATCCACTGTTCCGTCACTCTTGAACAAGACTCTTAGGTACTTGAACTCCTCCACTTTGGGCAAGATCTCCTCCCCAACCCGTAGATGGCACTCCACCCTTTCCCGGGCGAGGTGCTGAGTCTCATCCCAGTCGCTTCACACTCGGCTGCGAACCGATCCAATGAGAGCTGAATATCCTGGCCAGTTGAAGCCATCAGGACCACATTATCTGCAAAAAGCAAAGACCTAATCCTGCAGCCACCAAACCGGATCCCCTCAACACCATGACTGTGCCTAGAAATTCTGTCCATAAAAGTTATGAACAGAATCGGTGACAAAGGGCAGTCCAACCCTCACTGGAAAGGGGTCCGACTTACTGCCGGCAATGCGGACAAAGCTCTGACACTGATCATACAGGCAGCGACCCGCCACAATCAGACAGTCCGATACCCCATACTCTCTGAGCACTCCCCACAGGACTTCCCTGGATACGGTCGAATGCCTTCTCCAAGTCCACAAAGCACATGTAGACTGGTTAGGCAAACTCTCATGCACACTCAAGGACCCTGCCGAGAATATAGAGCTGGTCTAGAGTTCCACGACCAGGACGAAAACCACACTGTTCGTCCTGGATCCGAGGTTCGACTATCCGGCGTAGCCTCCTCTCCAGTACACATGAATAGATCTTACCGGGAAGGCTGAGGAGTGTGATCCACGATAATTGGAACACACCCTCCGGTTCCCCTTCTTGAAGAGAGGAACCACCACCCCGGTCTCCCAATCCAGAGGTACCGCCCCCAATGTCCACGCGATATTGCAGAGTCTTGTCAACCAAGACAGCCCCACAGCATCCAGAGCCTTAAGGATCTCAGCCACCTTGCCACCGAGGAGCGTTTTAACTACCTCAGCAACTTCAGCCCCAGAAATAGGAGAACCCACCACAGATTCCCCAGGCACTGCTTCATCATAGGAAGACATGTTGGTGGGATTGAGGAGGTTTTCGAAGTATTCCCTCCACCGATCCAGAACAGCCGCAGTAAAGGTCAGCAGCACACCATGCACGGTGTTGACAGTGCACTGCTCCCCCCCCCCCAGATAGGCTCTTTCTTCAGTTTGACGGCTTCCCTCACTGCTGGTGTCCACCTGCGGGTTCTAGGATTATCGCCCCGACATGCACCAAATACCTTGAGGCCACAGCTCCAATCAGCCGCTTCGACAAGAGAGGCACGGAAAATGGTCCAGCACCTCCCTCGTGACATGTTCAAAGTTCAAAGTTCAAAGGGGCGGCGTGGCGAAGTTGGTAGAGTGGCCGTGCCAGCAATCGGAGGGTTGCTGGTTACTCGGGTTCAATCCCCACCTTCTACCATCCTAGTCACGTCCGTTGTGTCCTTGAAGGTAGAAAAGCGCTATACAAGTATAACCCATTCATCATTATCATATAAAGTTCTTCCGGAGGTGGGAATTGAACGTCTCTCTGACAGGAGACTCTGCTAGGCGTTCCCAGCAGACCCTCACAATGCATTTGGGCCTACCAGGTCTGTCCGGCATCCTCCCCCACCATCGGAGCCAGCTCACCACCAGGTGATGATTGGTAGAAAGCTCTGCCCCTCTCGTCACCCGAGTGTCCAAAACATGAGGCCGCAAATCCGATGACACAACTACAAAGTCATTCATAGAAGTGCGGCCGAGGGTGTCCTGGTGCCTAGTGCACATATGGACACCCTTATGTTTGAACATTGTGTTTGTTATGGACAATCCGTGACGAGTACAAAAGTCCAATAACAAAGCACCACTTGGGTTCAGATCCGGGTGGCCATTTTTCCCAATCACGCCTCTCCAGTTTTCACTGTCGTTGCCAACATGAGCGTTGAACCCCCCCAGCAGAACAAGGGAATAACCCGAGGGAGCACTCTCCAGTACTCCCTCAAGGGAATCCAAAGAAGTGGTTACTCTGAGCTGCTGTTTGGTGCGTAAACACAAACAACAGTCAGGACCCGTCCCCCAACCCGAAGGCGCAGGGAAGCTACCATCTCGTCTACTGTGTTAAAGTCCAACGTGCAGACTTTGAGCCGGGGGGGCAACAAGAATTGCCACCCCAGCCTGTCGCCTCTCATTGCTTGCAATGCCAGAGTGGAATGCCCCAGAGAGAACAGGTTCCAGAGCCCTTGCTGTGCGTAGAAGTGAGTCCAACTACATCTAGCCGGAACTTCTCCTTCCCTCCCAGCGAGGTGACATTCCACGTCTCAGGAGCTAGCTTATGTTGCCGATGATTGGACCGCCAAGTGCCCTGCCTTCGGCTGCTGCCCAGCTCACACTGCACCCGACCTCGATGACCCAGCCCATGAGTGGTGAGCCCATTGGAGGGGGGACCCACATTGCCTCTTCGAGCTGAGCCTGCGCCCCATGGGCTCACCATCGTGCCCCACCTCTGGGCCTGGCTCCAGAGGGGAGCCCCGGTGACCCGTGTCCGGGCGAGGAAAAATCTAGGTCCTCGATTTGTACTTCTCATAAAGGTCTTTGAGCTGCTTTTTTTTTGATCCCTCACCTAGGACCTGTTTGTCTGGGAGACCCTACCAGGGGGCATAGAA
The DNA here is from genome assembly GCF_033978785.1 of Entelurus aequoreus. Taxonomy (NCBI): domain Eukaryota; kingdom Metazoa; phylum Chordata; class Actinopteri; order Syngnathiformes; family Syngnathidae; genus Entelurus; species Entelurus aequoreus. Next base: position 11,732 of record NW_026907966.1, on the reverse strand, counting down.
GCCCAAGTACCGATGGATGGACGAGCGATAACCTGCTGCCACCTGGCCGCCGCAGCTAAATCCAACCTACTAGTGTGTTTTTGATAACAAGGTAATTCCCGTGCAATCAGAGTCACTTGGAACTTTAAATTTGTGGAGCCACTCCCAATTTGTCTTGGTCAGAATGAATCAGGCAAAGAATGTTTTCTACAATATGTGCCAGTGAAAAACACCATTGAGTCACTGTTATCCTTAAAGTCTGTGAGGGAGCAAATACAGCAAGTAAAAACTAGAATCCAACCTGATAATGTTATTCAGGATTTGTGGGATGGCACAAATATTAAAAAGAACATGCTGCTCAAAGACAAGACCTCCTCCTTAGGCATAATTCTTTTTCAAGATTCCTTTGAAGTGGCAAATCCACTAGGGTCTGGAAGGAAAAAGCACAAGATTGTCAACAAGCTGTCCCACCACTCTGGTCGCTTTGGTGTAGAACACATTAAAGCCTTCTACAGAAAGCTAGGAGTATCCAACAATGATTTCAAATTAGAAATTGTCACAGCTGATGAGGTGCTTAAAAAATTGAGCGCGCTCCACCCAAACAAGGTGGAGCGCGCCTTGTCTGGGTGGGAGAAGGTGTAAATCTCGCGCCAGGCCGTACCCATATCCGCAGCAGGTCTCCAAGGTGAACAGCCTCTGGCATGTTAGAACAAGTTTATTAGCTGAATATTATCCACTTGATAATATTCCCTTCAGATTCCTCAGGGACTCTTCCTCCATCATTGCCCCAATCATCACGCACATAATAAACCTCTCAATTTCACACGGCCAAGTACAAAAAGATTTTAAGATAGCAAGAGTAACTCCCCTCTTTGAAAAAGGAAGCAAATTGGAACCTGGCAACTACCGACTTGTTTCTATTCTCAGTTCCATTTCGAAAGGAAAGGAAAAAATAGTTTATGAACAGGTCGATAGTTGCCTTGCCACTAATAAACTCATATACAAATTCCAATCCGGCTTCAGAACTAACCACTCCACTGACACATGCCTTCTCTATCCGACTGACCACATCAAACATGAGGTGGACACGGGCAAATACTGCGGCATGGTCATGCTGGACCTTCTGAAGGCATTTGACACCGTTCACCACGCTATACTGTTGGATAAGCTCAGAGCAATCGGATTTAACAAAACCTCATCGAGCTGGATGCAATCTTACTTGAGGGGAGAGAACAGGTTGTAGAGGTGAACGGCACCTTTCCCCCCCCCACCCCCCCCCCCCCCCCCAGTGAGCTGTAGAGTCCTTCAAGGCAGTATATTGGGGCCTTTACTGTTCCTAATATACATAAACGACTTGTCATCGGCATGCGAGTGTGAATTGTTCTTGTTTGCGAATGACTCGGCCTTGCTGGTATCAGACAGGGACAAGTCACAGGTGGAGAAAATCCTCAGTGCTGAACTCTGTAGAACTTGCACCTGGCTCGCTGACAACAAGCTATCCATACACTTGGTAAAACGGAATCCATCCTGTTTGGGTCCCACATCAACCTTAAGAAAGTCAATGACTTCACTATAAACGTGGGTGTCATTGTTATCACCAGGAAGGATGAGGTCACCAACCTAGGTTCCATTCTAGAGGCTAATCTTTCCTGCGATAAAATGGCAACCAAGGTAATCAAAAAGGTCAACCAACGAACAAGATTTCTCTATAGAATCTCCTCTCTGGTCAACAAAAGCACCATGAGGATTCTGGCGGGAACTCTCTGTAACCCTTTTTGGATTACGCATGCACCTCCTGGTACCCTAGTACCTCCAAAACCCTCAAATCTAAACTCCAAACATCCCAGAAAAAGCCAGTCAGATTACTTCTAGACCTCCACCCCAGATCCCACCTCACTCCTACCCACTTCTCCAAAGTGGGCTGGCTCAGGGTGGAGGACAGAGTAAAACAACTTGCACTGAGCCTAGTCTATAAAATCCGCTACACCTCCCTGATACCAAAGTACATGTCAAACTACTTCCTTAACGTAAATGACTGCCATAACCACAACACCAGGGGGAGCTCCACTAACCACGTTAAACCCAGATTCCGATCTAACAAATGTCTTAACTCATTCTCTTTCTTGGAATGCGCTCCCAACAGGTATAAAAGAAAGGGCATCTCTAACCTCCTTCAAAACCGCAATAAAAGTACACTTCCAGGCAGCTACAACCCTAAACTAACACCCTCCCCGGATTGTTAATAATCAAATGTAAACAATCTTATGCCTTCTGATTTCTCTTTCTCTCTCTCTTCTCTCTCTCTCTCTCTCTCTCTCTCTCTCTGCCTCTCTCTCTCTCTCTCTATGTCCACTGTACATATCCTACCAAGTCAGACCTACACTGTACCAATATCCATTTCTCTGTTCTCAATTGTTGATGACTGATGATAAATGATAATGATAAATGGGTTATACTTGTATAGCGCTTTTCTACCTTCAAGGTACTCAAAGCGCTTTGACAGTATTTCCACATTTACCCATTCACACACACATTCACACACTGATGGCGGGAGCTGCCATGCAAAGCGCTAACCAGCAGCCATCAGAGGCAAAGGGTGAAGTGTCTTGCCCAAGGACACCACGGACGTGACTAGGAAGGTAGAAGGTGGGAGTTGAACCCCAGTAACCAGCAACACTCCGATTGCTGGCACAGCCACTCTATCAACTTCGCCACGCCGTCCGTGATAACAACCAAACCTAACACCCCACTCCCCCTCCACATCGTTGTTCCATCCATCCATCCATCCATCCATCCATCCATCCATCCATCTTCTTCCGCTTATCTGAGGTCGGGTCGCGGGGGCACCAGCCACTTCGTCCAGCTCTTCCCGGGGGATCCTGAGGCGTTCCCAGGCCAGCCGGGAGACATAGTCTTCTCAACGTGTCCTGGGTCTTCCCCGTGGCCTCCTACCGGTCGGATGTGCCCTAACACCTCCCAAGGATGCGTTCGGGTGGCATCCTGACCAGATGCCCGAACCACCTCATCTGGCTCCTCTCGATGTGGAGGAGCAGCGGCTTTACTTTGAGCTCCTCCCGGATGGCAGAGCTTCTCACCCTATCTCTAAGGGAGAGACCCGCCACCCGGCGGAGGAAACTCATTTCGGCCGCTTGTACCCGTGATGTTGTCCTTTCGGTCATAACCCAAAGCTCATGACCATAGGTGAGGATGGGAACGTAGATCGACCGGTAAATTGAGAGCTTTGCCTTCCGGCTCAGCTCCTTCTTCACCACAACGGATCTATACAGCGTCCGCATTACTGAAGACGCCGCACCGATCCGCCTGTCGATCTCACGATCCACTCTTCCCTCACTCGTCAACAAGACTCCGAGGTACTTGAACTCCTCCACTTGGGGAAGGGTCTCCTCCGCAACCCGGAGATGGCACTCCACCCTTTTCCGGGCGAGAACCATGGACTCGGACTTGGAGGTGCTGATTCTCATCCCAGTCGCTTCACACTCAGCTGCGAACCGATCCAGTGAGAGCTGAAGATCCTGGCCAGATGAAGCCATCAGGACCACATCATCTGCAAAAAGCAGAGACCTAATCCTGCAGCCACCAAAACAGATCCCCTCTGCGCCTAGAAATTTTGTCCATAAAAGTTATGAACAGAATCGGTGACGAAGGGCAGCCTTGGCATAGTCCAACACTCACTGGAAACGTGTCCGACTTACTGCCGGCAATGCGGACCAAACTCTGGCACCGATCATACAGGGAGCGGACCGCCACAATCAGACAGTCCGATACCCCATACTCTCTGAGCACTCCCCACAGGGCTTCCGAAGGCACACGGTCGAATGTCTTCTCCAAGTCCACAAAACACATGTAGACTGGTTGGGCAAACTCCCATGCACCCTCAAGGACTCTGCCGAGAGTATAGAGCTGGTCCACAGTTCCACGACCAGGACGAAAACCACACTGTTCCTCCTGAATCCTTACCGGGAAGGCTGAGGAGTGTGAACCCACAATAGTTAGAACACACCCTCCGGTTCCCCTTCTTAAAGAGGCCAAGGCCAAGCGGTGTGCGGCTTCGGCGGTCGCGGAAGCAAAAACTCGGACATGGGAGGAGTTCGGGGAAGCCATGGAAAACGACTTCCGGACGGCTTTGAAGCAATTCTGGACCACCATCCGCCGCCTCAGGAAGGGGAAGCAGTGCACTATCAACACCGTGTATGGTGAGGATGGTGTTCTGCTGACCTCGACTGCGGATGTTGTGGAACGGTGGAGGGAATACTTCGAAGACCTCCTCAATCCCACCAACACGTCTTCCTATGAGGAAGCAGTGCCTGGGGAATCTGTGGTGGGCTCTCCTATTTCTGGGGCTGAGGTTGCTGAGGTAGTTAAAAAGCTCCTCGGTGGCAAGGCCCCGGGGGTGGATGATTTCCTTAAGGCTCTGGATGCTGTGGGGCTGTATTGGTTGACAAGACTCTGCAGCATCGCGTGGACATCGGGGGCTGTAGCTCTGGATTGGCAGACCGGGGTGGTGGTTCCTCTCTTTAAGACGGATTGTAAAATAATGTAAATAATTCAATGTGATTATCTTGTGTGATGTCTGTATTATGATAATAGTATATATCTGGTAGTGTATATCTGTATCATGAATCAATTTAAGTGGACCCTGACTTAAACAAGTTGAAAAACTTATTCGGGTGTTACCATTTAGTGGTCAATTGTACGGAATATGTACTTCACTATGCAACTTACTAATAAAAGTCTCAATCAATCAATCAATCAAAGGCCTTCATGCCAAGAGTGAAAAAAATCTCTAATGTGAGTGACTTCATTAGATACTTTGCTCGCCGGGAAATAGTAGCAACAGGACTACTGCAATTTAACGACAAGCCTCAAAATTTCAGAGCTTGGAAACGCTCCTTTAAAAATGCAATTGGACGGCGTGGCGAAGTTGGTAGAGTGGCTGTGCCAGCAATCGGAGTGTTGCTGGTTACTGGGGTTCAATTCCCACCTTCTACCTTCCTAGTCACGTCCGTTGTGTCCTTGGGCAAGACACTTCACCCTTTGCTTCTGATGGCTGCTGGTTAGCGCCTTGCATGGCAGCTCCAGCCATCAGTGTGTGAATGTGTGTGTGAATGGGTAAATGTGGAAATACTGTCAAAGCGCTTTGAGTACCTTGAAGGTAGAAAAGCGCTGTACAAGTATAACCCATTTATCATTTAATGGATTAGATGGAGTGAGGAGATGGACTTGATGTTAAAGTGGCTTGGCAAATAATCCTCTGAACACGTAGAACAAATTAGAGCCATACACATTAACAACCGGGCAGCACGGTGGCAGAGGGGTTAGTGCGTCTGCCTCACAATACGAAGGTCCTATATAGTCCTGGGTTCAATCCCGGGCTCGGGATCTTTCTGTGTGGAGTTTGCATGTTCTCCCCGTGACTGCGTGGGTTCCCTCCGGGTACTCCGGCTTCCTCCCACCTCCAAAGACATGCACCTGGGGATAGGTTGATTGGCAACACTAAATTGGCCCTAGAGTGTGAATGTGAGTGTGAATGTTGTCTGTCTATCTGTGTTGGCCCTGCGGTGAAGTGGCGACTTGTCCAGGGTGTACCCCGCCTTCCGCCCGATTGTAGCTGAGATAGGCTCCAGCGCCCCCCGCGACCCCAAAAGGGGAAGAAAATGGATGGATGGATGGATGGACATTAACAACCCAACCAAAGGTCTCAATATGATGTGGGACAGGCTTGAGCAATGTTATGGCTCAGCTGAAGTGATTGAGGATACATTCTTCAAAAGACTTGATATGTTCCCCCAAATCACATTCAAAGACTACACAAACTAAGGAAGTTTAGTGACCTGCTCATGGAAATGCAAAGTGCTAAAGCTGAAGGAGACCTTCCTGGTCTTGCGTTTATGGATACCGCAAAGGATTAAATCCAACTGTGCAGAAACTTCCCTTCAATTTGCAAGAAAGGTGGACCACAGTAGGAGCTAAATACAAATGCACACAACGTGTCCCCTTCCCACCATTCAATGTTTTTGTAGACTTTGTAAAGCAAGAAGCTAACTCAAGAAATTACCCAAGCTTTAACTTTACATCGTTCGCTGACGTACCCAAACTCGACAAACTGCCTTGGAGAGCATATAAACAAAAATAAATTTCAGTGCACAAAACTGATGTCTCCCGTTACAATTTAGATACACAAAAAAGGCAAACAAAGCTGTTAACAGCGACAAGCTTTGCCCAATTCACATGAAACCTCATCCCCTCTCGAAGTGCAGATCATTTCGAATGAAAACACTCGATGATCGAAAAGCATTCTTAAAAGAGAACCACATTTGCTTCAAATGCTGTTCTTCATCTACACACAATGCAAATAACTGTATGGTCAAGATACAGTGCTCTGTGTCTTGATGAAAAACACTGCACTGCTCTTCACCCAGGACCAGCACCCTGGTTTAAAGAAACTGAACCTGCAGCAGAGTATGGCGGGGAGAGTGACTCCACTAAGTCGGAGGAGATCACGTCCAAGTGCACACAGGTTTGTGGCGTGAACGAAGCAGGCAGATCCTGCTCTAAAATTAGTCTTGTTAAAGTGTACTGCTGGGTACACTTTAACAATCATGGATTGTTCAGGATGGCCTGCTGGCCATCCTGAACAAGCAGTAAGGCTCTATGCCATCCATGATGAACAAAGTAACAGGTCGTTAGTATGTCCTGAGTTTTTTTGAATTGTTCAATGACCGTGGCCCTAGTTCCCCTTACTCACTAAGGACATGTGCTGGTACTAAAAAAGCAATGGGCAGGAGAGCTACAGGATATGTAGTGGCAGCCTTGGATGGTTCAGTCCACATCCCATTGCCTAGCCTCATTGAATGTATAAATATCCCAAACGATAGAGATGCAATTCCACACCCAGTGCAGCTATGCAACACAGTCACCTAAAGTCAGTAGCTCACCTTATCCCTGACCTGGACTCTAATGCCCCTATACTCATGCTTCTCGGACGGGATGTTATTAGAGTTCACAAAGTCCATAAACAGATAAGTGGCCCGAGCAACTATGCACAAAAATTGGACCTCGGGTGGGTCATAGTAGGAAACGTGTGTTTAGGTGATGTCCACAAAACTCTCGCTGTGAAGACGCTGTTCACAAATACAACTGAGAAGGGGCGTCCTACAATGTTTGAGCTATGCCCCAATGTATTTAATGTAATAGCGAGACATTGTGAGATACAAGTTCCATCCAGCTTCAGCACTCAACTTGTGGAGAGCGCTTGTGAACATGATCATTTAGGATGTAATGTGTTCAAACAAACCAGACATGACAATTACATCGCAGGACAAAGCCTTCTTGAAAATAATGGAAGAAGGACTATAAAAGGACAGTGTGAATACATTTGCATAGCAGTTTTTAAAAACAGTTTTATACTGGAACCATTAGCTGCCAGTAGGTTACTGTATTTAAATGGTGAAATTTCTTAGTGTGAGATAATGCGAAAAAAGCAATAAAAAATGACTCAAACACAACTCCCAAACCAAACATGCAAAATGTCTAAAAATACCTGCAATATTGAATCTATGTGAGTTTGACTGGAATCAGTTGTTTTTGTAAGGTTTGCAAATACAAAAATTAGGTTTTACACATAATGACAGTATAACTGCCACACTCAATATGAAACCACACATGAAAAATGTCTAATAATGAATTAAGAAATGTATCTTTGTGAGTTTTACTACAAACATTTCTTTTGTAAGGCTTGCAAACACAAAAAGTAGTTTTTTACTCAATATGACAATAATGTTCTTAGAATCCTGAGATAATGCGAAAAAAGCAATAAAAATGTATTCCAGCATAATTCCTAAACCAAACATGTAAAATGTCTAAAAATGAATGAAGAAATGTATTTTTGTGAGTTTTACTAGAAACATTTTCTTTTGTAAGGTTTGCAAAGACATAAATTATTTTTTTTTACTCAATATGACAGTTTATCTGCCACGCTCAATATGTAAGTTATTTAAACATAACTCCTAAACTACACATGAAAAATTGCTAATAATGCCTCAAATGATGCATTCTTGTGAGTTTTGCTCGAAACATATGCTTTTTTAAGGCTTGCAAACACAAAAAGTAATTTTTTACTCAATATGATAATAATGTTCTTAGAATCCTGAGATAATGCGAAAAAAGCAATAAAAATGTATTCCATCATTATTCTTAAACCAAACATGCAAAATGTCTAAAATTGCCTGTAATATTGAATCCATTTGAGTTTTACTAGAATCAGATAATCTTTTGTAATGTTTGCAAATACAAAAATTAGGTTTTACTCACTATGACAGTTTAACTGCCGCGCTCAATATGTAAGTTATTTAAACATAACTAGTAAACCACCAATGCAAAATGGCTAAAAATGCCTGAAATAATGCATCATTGGGAGTTTTACTCTAAACATATGCTTTTTTAAAGCCTGCAAACACAAAAAGTAGTTTTTTACTTCATATGACTGTAATGTTCTTAGAATCCTGAGATAATGGAAAAAAAAAGCAATAAAAGTGTATTCAAACATAACTCCTAAACAACCGATGCAAAATGGCTAATTATACCTGGAGATATGTATCTTTTTTAGTTTTACTAGAAAAATAAACTTTTGTAAGGTTTGCAAAGACACAAGTTAGTGTTTTTTTTTCAATATGACAGTTTAACTGTCATATTAAATATGAAAGTTATATAAACATAACTCCAAAACCAAACATGCATTATGTCTAAAAATGCCTGTAATATTGAATCTATGTGAGTTTTACTAGAATCAGGTATTTTGGTAAGGTTTACAAATACAAAAATTATGTTTTACTCATAATGACAGTATAACTGCCACAAACAATATGACAGTTTTTTCAAACATAACTCCTTAAACCACAAATGCAAAATGGCTAATATTGCCTGGAGATGTGTATCTTTGTGAGTTTTACTGGAAAAAAAATATTTTGTAAGGTTTGCAAAAACAAAAAGTAGTTTTTTACTCAATATGACAATTATGTTCTTAGAATCCTGAGATAATGCGAAAAAAGCAACAAAAAAGTATTCCGTCATAATTCCTAAACCAAACATGCAAAATGTCTAAAAATGCCTGCAATATTGAATCCATGTGAGTTTTACTAGAATCAGTTGTTTTTGTAAGGTTTGCATATACAAAAATTAGGTTTTACTCACATGACAGTATACTGGCACACTCAATATGACAGTTATTAAACAAAACTAGTAAACCACACATGAACAATGGCTAATAATGCCTGAAATAATGCATCATTGGGAGTTTTACTCTAAACATATGCTTTTTTAAGGCTTGCAAACACAAAAAGTAGTTTTTTACTCAATATGACAGTAATGTTCTTGGAATCCTGAGATAATGCGAAAAAAGCAATAAAAATGTATTCAAACATAACTCCTAAACAACACATGCAAAATGGCTAATAAAGCCTAGAGACATGTATCTTTGTTAGTTTTACTAGAAAAAATATATTTTGTAAGGTTTGCAAAGACACAAGTTAGTTTTTTTAATTTAATACTACAGTATAACTGTCTTACTAAATATGAAAGTTATTTGAACATAACTCCAAAACCAAACATGCAATCTGTCTAAAAATGCATGATATAATGCATCCTCTTGAGTTTTACTCGAAACATGCTTTTTTTAAGGCTTGCAAACACAAAAAGTAGTTTTTTAACGTAATATGACAGTAATGTTTTTAGAATCCTTAGACAATGCGAAAAAGCAATACAAATGTATTACAACATAATTCCTAAACCAACCATGCAAAATTCCTAATAATGCGTGAAAATTTTATCTTTGTGAATTTTACAAGAAAAACCATATTTTGTAAGGTTTGCAAAGACACAAGTTAATTTTTTTACTCAATATGACAGTATAGCTGTCATACTATATATGAAGGTTATATAAACATAATTTCAAAACCGAATATGCATATTGTCTAAAAATGCCTGTAATATTGTATCTATGTGAGTTTTACTAGAATCAGGGTTTTTTTGTAAGGTTTGCAAATACAAAAGTTAGGTTTTACTCACTATGACAGTATACTTCCACACTCAATATGACAGTTTTTTAAATATATCTCCTAAACAACACATAAGAAATTGCTGAAAATGCCTGGAGAAATGTATCTTTGTTAGTTTTACTAGAATAATTATCTTTTGTACGGTTTGAAAAGACACAAGTTAGTTGTTTTTCTCAATATGAATACATATGAAAGTTATATAAACATTACTCCAAAATTTAAACATGCAATATTCTAAAAATGCTGTAATATTGAATCTATGTGAGTTTTACCATAATCAGGTATTTTGGTAAGGTTTACAAATACAAAAATTAGGTGTTACTCATAATGACAGTTTTACTGCCACATTCAATATGACAGTTATTTAAACATAACTCTAAACCACACATGTAAAAAGGCTAATATTGCCTGGAAAATTTATCTTTGTGAGTTTTACGGAAAAAAAAATGTTTTCTAAGGTTTGTAAAGACACAAGTTAGTTTTTTTTATGAAAGTTATATAAACATAACTCCAAAAGCAAACATGCCTAAAAATGCCTGTAATATGGTATGACTACATATGAAAGTTATATAAACATTACTCCAAAATTTAAACATGCAATATTCTAAAAATGCCTGTAATATGGTATTCATGTGAGTTTTACTAAAATCAGGTTTTTTTGTAAGGTTTGCAAATACAAAAATTTGGTTTTACTCACTATGACAGTATACTGTCACACTCAATATGATAGTTTTTTTAAACATAACTCCTAAACAACACATTAGAAATTGCTAAAAATGCCTGGAAAAATGTATCTTTGTTAGTTTTACTAGAATAATGATCTTTTGTATTGTTTGCAAAAACACAAGTTAGTTGTTTTACTCAATATGACTACATATGAAAGTTATATAACATTACTCCAAATTTAAACATGCAATATTCTAAAAATGCCTGTAATATTGAATCTATGTGAGTTTTACCAGAATCAGGTATTTTGGTAAGGTTTACAAATACAAAAATTAGGTGTTACTCATAATGACAGTTTTACTGCCACATTCAATGTGACAGTTATTTAAACATAACTCTAAACCACACATGTAAAATGGCTAATATTGCCTGGAAAATTTATCTTTGTGAGTTTTACCAAAAAAATATATTTTGTAAGGTTTGTAAAGACACAAGTTATTTTTTTTTTTACTCAATATGACAGTATAACTGCCATACTAAATATGAAAGTTATATAAACATAACTCCAAAAGCAAACATGCCTAAAAATGCCTGTAATATTGTATTCATGTGAGTTTTACTAGAATCAGGTTTTTTTGTAAGGTTTGCAAATACACAAATTAGGTTTTACTCACTATGACAGTATACTGTCACACTCAATATGATAGTTTTTTAAACATAACTCCTAAACAACACATGCGAAATTGCTAATAATGCCTGGAGAAATGCATCTTTGTTAGTTTTACTAGAATAATGATCTTTTGTAAGGTTTGCAAATACACAAGTTAGTTGTTTTACTCAATATGACTACTTATGAAAGTTATTTAACATTACTCCAAAATTTAAACATGCAATATGTCTAAAAATGCCTGTAATATTGAATCTATGTGAGTTTTACCAGAATCAGGTATTTTGGTAAGGTTTACAAATGCAAAAAATAGGTGTTACTTATAATGACAGTATTACTGCCACTTC